>NW_028317904.1:765000-917500 GCF_062004578.1 Staurois parvus
AAAAAAAAGCCCTGGTTAGAACCCCTATCAAGTTTTTGTGAAGGAAAATTCTACATTTTACAGTTGTCACTAAAACGGGAGATAAAGATACATTTTCTGTTTCAGAAGGGAATTGCCCTGACTTGGTAGAGATTTCCTCTCACTTCCAGTTGCATCTCCAGGACAGTAAGTACAGAGAAAAAATAAACTAACAAGGATTTTAACTGATTGTTTCTCTATCCAAAACAAAATACAAAATTGGCTATACATACAGATTGTAGTCGGGTGCCTTGCCAACTGTGTGCTGCCCCACTGCTGGGCTCTGTGTAAACAGCAGGCTGTGTATACAGCAGCTGCCTTTCATCCTGAGATTTCCTGATGTGCAGATCCCCCACTCGCACTCTCTTCCTCCTGCCAAGTAGTAGAGAAACCAATCAGAAATCAGAAAAGGCTAGCGGAGGATCATGGGACATGTAGTTCCTTTTAGGAGTACTGCTTAAAGGAAAGGAATGGGACTTGAACTACAGCCACCACCAAGACTGAAAAAAGAGAAGAGGAAGACTGGTATTTTTCCCAGGCAGTTTACTGGAGTCATGGGGGGAGAGCAGAATGAGGCAAGTGAGTGTGAGGACCTGCTACAGCGCTCTGTCTACATCCGGAGTATAAAGCAGGACCGGCATGATGAGGGACTAAGCTTTTACCGGGGTACAGTATGTGCTGTAGTGTGGACCTAGAAGTGAGCGGACATCTGACCAGAGGGATCATTGCTCTTGTGCCATTGGGTCTGGTGGGAGCGCCTTGCGGCCATAACCTGTTGCTACTAAAGAGACTGAGCCTTTTACAAACTGACTACACAGCTGCCTCATAGCCTTATTGCTGTGTGCAGGTCTGACTGAAATCGTTCTCATGTGCACCGGCGATCTTTGTCCTTTCCCTCTTCAGTGGTGATCCCTGTCCTCTCCCTCTCCAGTGGTGATCCCTGACCTCTCCCTCTCCGGTGGCGATCCCTGTCCTCTCCCTCTCCGGTGGCGATCCCTGTCCTCTCCCTCTCCGGTGCCGATCCCTGTCCTCTCCCTCTCCGGTGCCGATCCCTGTCCTCTCCCTCTCCGGTGCCGATCCCTGTCCTCTCCCTCTCCGGTGCCGATCCCTGTCCTCTCCAGTGGCGATCCCTGTCCTCTCCAGTGGCGATCCCTGTCCTCTCCAGTGGCGATCCCTGTCCTCTCCAGTGGCGATCCCTGTCCTCTCCCTCTCCAGGGACGATCCCTGTCCTCTCCCTCTCCAGTGACGATCCCTGTCCTCTCCCTCTCCAGTGACGATCCCTGTCCTCTCCCTCTCCAGTGACGATCCCTGTCCTCTCCCTCTCCAGTGACGATCCCTGTCCTCTCCCTCTCCAGTGACGATCCCTGTCCTCCCCCTCTCCAGTGGCGATCCCTGTCCTCTCCCTCTCCAGTGGCGTTCCCTATTCTCTTTCTTTAGCTGTTATCCCCTTGCTTTGCCTCTCAAGTAGTGATCCCTGTCCTCTGCCTCTCCAGTGGTGATCCCTGTCCTCTGCCTCTCCAGTGGTGATCCCTGTCCTCTGCCTCTCCAGTGGTGATCCCTGTCCTCTGCCTGTCTTGCGGTGATTCCTCTCTTCTTCCTCTCCAGCGGTGATCCTGCTGTGCAAACTGCTGGCGCTATATGAATCATGTATAATAATAATTATCCCTGTTCTCGTCCTCTCCCTCTCCAGCGGCGATTCCTGTCCTCTCCCTCTCCAGCGGCGATCCCTGTCCTCTCCCTCTCTAGTGGCGATCCCTGTCCTCTCCCTCTCCAGTGGCGATCCCTGTCCTCTCCCTCTCCAGTGGCGATCCCTGTCCTCTCCCTCTCCAGTGGTGATCCCTGACCTCTCCCTCTCCGGTGGCGATCCCTGTCCTCTCCCTCTCCGGTGCCGATCCCTGTCCTCTCCCTCTCCGGTGCCGATCCCTGTCCTCTCCAGTGGCGATCCCTGTCCTCTCCAGTGGCGATCCCTGTCCTCTCCAGTGGCGATCCCTGTCCTCTCCAGTGGCGATCCCTGTCCTCTCCCTCTCCAGGGACGATCCCTGTCCTCTCCCTCTCCAGGGACGATCCCTGTCCTCTCCCTCTCCAGTGACGATCCCTGTCCTCTCCCTCTCCAGTGGCGATCCCTGTCCTCTCCCTCTCCAGTGGCGATCCCTGTTCTCTCCCTCTCCAGTGGCGATCCCTGTTCTCTCCCTCTCCAGTGGCGATCCCTGTCCTCTCCCTCTCCAGTGGCGATCCCTGTTCTCTCCCTCTCCAGTGGCGATCCCTGTTCTCTCCCTCTCCAGTGGCGATCCCTGTTCTCTTTCTTTAGCTGTTATCCCCTTGCTCTGCCTCTCAAGCAGTGATCCATGTCCTCTTCCTCTCCAGTGATGATCCCTGTCCTCTGCCTCTCCAGTGGTGATCCCTGTCCTCTGCCTGTCTTGCAGTGATTCCGCTCTTCTTCCTCTCCAGCGGTGATCCTGCTGTGCAAACTGTTGGCGCTATATGAATCCTGTATAATAATAATTATCCCTGTCCTCTCCCTCTCCAACAGTGATTCCTGTCCCCTCCCTTTTTAGTGGTGATCCCTGTCCTCTCTCTTTAGCATTGATCTTGGTTCTCTGCTCTGATCCCTGTCCTCTGCCTCTACAGCAGTGATCCCTGTCCTCTGCCTCTACAGCAGTGATCCCTGTCCTCTGCCTCTACAGCAGTGATCCCTGTCCTCTGCCTCTACAGCGCTGATCCCTGACCTCTGCCTCTACAGCAGTGCTCCCTATCTTCTGCCTCTCCAATGGTGATCCCTGTCCTCTCCCTCTCTGGTGGTGATCCCTGTTCTCTGCCCTGCCAGCAGCGATACCTGTCCACTGCCTCTACAGCAATGGTCCCTGTCCTCTGCCTTTTCAGAGGTAATCTCTGTCCACTGCCTCTGCAGCAGTGATCCATGTCCTCTCCCTCTCCACCGGTGATCCCTGTCCTCTGCCTCTCCAACGGTGATCCCTGTCCTCTGCCTCTCCAACGGTGATCCCTGTCCTCTGCCTCTCCAACGGTGATCCCTGTCCTTTGCCTCTCCAACGGTGATCCCTGTCCTTTGCCTCTCCAACGGTGATCCCTGTCCTCTTCCTCTCCAGCGGTGATCCTGCTGTGCAAACTGTTGGCGCTATATGAATCCTGTATAATAATAATTATCCCTGTCCTCTCCCTCTCCAACAGTGATTCCTGTCCCCTCCCTTTTTAGTGGTGATCCCTGTCCTCTCTCTTTAGCATTGATCTTGGTTCTCTGCTCTGATCCCTGTCCTCTGCCTCTACAGCAGTGATCCCTGTCCTCTGCCTCTACAGCAGTGATCCCTGTCCTCTGCCTCTACAGCAGTGATCCCTGTCCTCTGCCTCTACAGCGCTGATCCCTGACCTCTGCCTCTACAGCAGTGCTCCCTATCTTCTGCCTCTCCAATGGTGATCCCTGTCCTCTCCCTCTCTGGTGGTGATCCCTGTTCTCTGCCCTGCCAGCAGCGATACCTGTCCACTGCCTCTACAGCAATGGTCCCTGTCCTCTGCCTTTTCAGAGGTGATCCATGTCCTCTCCCTCTCCACCGGTGATCCCTGTCCTCTGCCTCTCCAACGGGGATCCCTGTCCTCTGCCTCTCCAACGGTGATCCCTGTCCTCTGCCTCTCCAACGGTGATCCCTGTCCTCTGCCTCTCCAACGGTGATCCCTGTCCTCTGCCTCTCCAACGGTGATCCCTGTCCTCTGCCTCTCCAACGGTGATCCCTGTCCTCTGCCTCTCCAACGGTGATCCCTGTCCTCTGCCTCTCCAACGGTGATCCCTGTCCTCTGCCTCTCCAACGGTGATCCCTGTCCTCTGCCTCTCCAACGGTGATCCCTGTCCTCTGCCTCTCCAACGGTGATCCCTGTCCTCTGCCTCTCCAACGGTGATCCCTGTCCTCTGCCTCTCCAACGGTGATCCCTGTCCTCTGCCTCTCCAACGGTAATCCCTGTCCTCTGCCTCTCCAACGGTAATCCCTGTCCTCTGCCTCTCCAACGGTGATCCCTGTCCTCTGACTATCCAGTGGTAATCCATATCCCCTCTTTAGCGGAGATCCTTTTCCTCTGCCTCCCCAGCGGTGATCCATGTCCTTTCCATCTCCAACGGTGATCCCTATCCTCTCCCTTTTTAGTGATGATCCCTGTCCTCTCTCCTTAGCATTGATCTCTGTTCTCTGCCCTGCCAGCTGTAATTCACGCCCTCCGCATCTCCAGCAGTTATCCCTGTCCTCTTCCTCTCTAGTCATGATCCCTGTCCTCTCTCGATTTACCCTGATCTCTCCTTTCCCAGCAGTGATCCCTGTCCTCTGCCTCTCCAATGATGATTCCTATCCTCTCCCTTTTTAGCAATGATTTCTGTCCTCTCTCTTTAGTGGTGATGTCTGTTTCCTCTGCCTCTCCAGTGGTGATACCTGTCCTCTTCCTTTCCAGCAGTGATCCCCATCCTCTGCCTCTCCAGTGGTGATTCCTGTCCTCTCCCTCTTTAGCGGTCATCCCTGTCCTCTGCCCTACCCATGGTGATCCTTGTCCTCTGCTTTTCCAGCGGTGATCCCTGTCATCTGCCTCTCCAATGGTGACTCCTGTCTTCTGCCCTGCCAGCATTGACCCCTATCCTCTGCTTTGCCAGCACTGACCCGTCTTCGGTTTGTCCCCTGCTGACCTTCCATCCTTTACCTTGCTGATTCCCTGTACACTGCCCTGTTGTCCCTGTCCTCTGCCCTGATGACCCCTTTACACTGCCCTGGTGACCTCTCATCCTCTGCTCCCCTGACATTTTTTACTGCACCCCCACATCAAACAGGCTAGATTTGGCCCTGCCATAGACAGATCGAATCTCGGCCAGTTCAGCAGGGACTAGTCGAGATTCATTCCATCTATGGTCAAGCTGGTCATACCCAAGTTGATTACTCAATCAACTTGGGTACAACCAGCCTGCGAGATGTTTTACATGCGATTACTGCCAGCGGCTACTGTCACTAGCAGTAATCATTGTGATCATCATCTGAGAGGGCACTGGGTATTGTCATTGAAATGAAGGAATCACATGATCATCTCATAGCGTGACCTGGGCATTACAGTAATTGGCATGTGGTGGACCGGGTGTGTGGACCAGTATGCATGTCCTCCATTTTTTTTTTTAGTAATCCCCATGTTAAGGGTGAGGCCCAAAAATAACTTAAATTCCTCCAATGTAAGAGGTCTCCATTCAAATGGACAGGCATAGGATGAACTGGGGTTGTTAGTAATGAATTGTGTGACATAAACATTTGTCTGGTCCACAATAAAGTAATAATAAATAAAAAAAAACAATTTATGAAACATTCTCAGTGTTGGCCTGCACACCTGGCTGTGCGGTGAAAGGGGGAATGCTTGCTGATCCGGAGTTGGAGGGCAGCCATAATGGGTTGGCAAGAGTATCTGGGAGCTATGTTGGGCCCTAATTCTTATATTCCAGTGCTAGTACTGGTTCTTTCAACTATGGATCTAGTGCCATTGGCATTTGCAGATTGACCATTGGGGTGTATGGAGCTGCTGATGGCTGCCTTGTTTTCAGAGCACCATATCCTTTTAGGAGGGACCCTTTCCTCCTCAGATTCAGTCACTGATCCACTGCTTTTTATGGGTTCATACACTAAATCAGAATCGGTCAGTGATAGCTCCCCGCTGCTCTCATCTGTCATACTGAGAATTTTGAACGCCTCCTCACTAGTATAAACTTGTTTTGACATAGCTAACTCTGGTTGCACTGGGACAGGTAGACTGCTGATGTTGGCTGTAGGACGGGTACCCTGGTGATGGTGGCTGTGTGACGGTACTCTGCTGATAATGGCACCGATGGATGATGTGCGACAGGTGCACTGCTGATTGGCACTGATGGGCGACAGGTGCACTGCTGATGGGCGACAGGTTCACTGATGGGCGTTGATGGGTGACAGATACACTGCTGATGACCACTGATGGGCGACAGATGCACTGCTGAAGAGCACTGATGGACAACAGGTACACTGATGGGCGACGAGTACACTGATGGGCGACAGGTGCACTGCTGATCGGCACTGATCGGCGACAGGTGCACTGATGGCCAACAGGTACAGTGATGGGCACCAGCTACACTGATGGGCACTGTGACAGGGGCTGTGATCTGTGCATGCACTGTAAAAAATATAACTATTAGAAGATTCCTCTCCTTACACAAAATCTGTGTGTGAGGAGAGGAAGCTGGTAACAGTGAGTTACCGCTCTGTGTTTACATTTGTGACAGGCTGTGATTGCACAGAGTCTGTCACTTGGTAAAGAACCACACCCAACGGTTCTTTACCATGATCAATGATGAGCTGTGTTTAACCAATTCAATACCGGGCAATTTTACACCTTCCTGCCCAGGCCAGTTTTCAGGTTTCAGCGCTCTCACACTTTGAATGACAATTGCACGGTCATACAACACTGTAGCCAAACTAAAAATTTATCATTTTCTTCACACAACTAGAGCTTTCTTTTGGTGGTATTTAATCACCGCTGGGGTTTTTTATTTTTTGCTAAATTAACAAAAAAGACTGAAAATTTTGAAAAAAAAACCCACGTTTTTCTTTGTTTCTGCTATAAAAGTTTGCAGATAAATAATTGTTCTTCATAAATTTAGGCCGAGATGTATTCTACTACATGTCTTTGGTGAAAATAGCCCAAATTAGGATGTATTTTTTAGTTTGTAGGAAAGTTATAGAGTTCACAAGCTATGGTATAGATCTGAATATTGATCAATCCTGAAGTACTGACAGCCAATCAGTGATCACATGCAAAGTAGTAAGCAAGATGTCACTTGTGACATCATTGCTTACTACGTGTGAAATCTGTGAATAATCACAGAGGTCACATGGTACAAGGCTATTAACAAAAGTCTTGTGCCATGTGACAAGCTGTGACCAATCACAGCTCACTCAGTAGTTTTCAATGGCTGCAAGAATGCAGCCAGAGAGAAGGAGAAATGATTGCTTTTACATCCTATATGGGTGTAAAAGCAATCACTGTAAAAAAAAAAAAAAATCTTCATCACCCCCCACAAGTAGTACAGTGTCACCATGGTGACACTGTACTGCTAGGGTGACAGTATGTAAAAAAAAAACAAACCCCCCCCCCCCCATAAATAATAATATAAAAAATTAAAATAAAAATGTAAAAAAAAAATGTTTAAAAATTATAATTTTTCGTTATAAACTAATTTGGCTTATTTTTTTTTTACTAAAAAGATAACGGAATGCATTTTGGCCAAGATTTATGATGAAAGATTATTTATTTGCAAAATTTTATAAGAAAAACACTTTTTTCAAAATTTTTGGACATTTCATTTACATAGCAAAAAAATAAAAATCCTAGCGGTGAATAAATACCACCAAAATAAAGCTTTATCTGTCTCAAAAAAATGGTAAAAAATTCATATGGGTACAGTGTTGCATGACCGTGCAATTGTCATTCAAAGTGTGATAGCGCTGAAAGCTGAAAATTGCCCTGGTCAGGAAGGGGGTAAAAGTGTCCGGACAGGAAGTGGTTAAGGGACACACAGTCCCCTATAGGATGATTTTTATGTGACTGGTTCTCTTTATTGAGACATGCATGATCTAAAAGACCCTACATGTCTCCTCTTGTCTCCACTAGATGTATTGAAATGGAGATTGCAGAAAGAAGGGGAGAAGAGCGGACCTGCCATGGTGCTCCCTGGGATGGGCAAGTGGGGCCTGGATACATGGCAAGAGTGTGCGCATGCAGGGATGAGCGGGGACCTGTACTGGGGGCTGTGGAAGCAATCAGGCAGCAGAATTAATATTCTAGCCAATGGGTTAAATGAACGCCCAGAGGCTTGACGTGCCTGCACACATTTGCAAAACATGACTTTAAGCGTGTTTTTTATTCAATACTGAAACACCTGGTGAATGACTGCTGGTTATGACCAATGACAGAGAGAACTTGACTGCTAACCACCATACAACACAGTCAAATTAGGAAGTGAAAAGAAAAATGGTTTATATCATGGTAGATCATTGGCCAAAACCAAAAATGTAGAAGCATAAAATTGCATCAAAATGGCATTGCACTAGTGTGAACCAGGCTTAAGACTAATCTGTGGGAAAATCTAGCTTTTCTTACCCAAGTTTGGGAGACATAAATAAACATCTTGTAAACCTGGGATTTTTTATCCAGACTTCCAGGCTGGCCCAAATGGCCTACAGGTATGAAAATAAAATTAAAGAGCATTTTACAAGGCTGCACAGCTTCCCTATGCTGTCCTACTAATTGTTAGCCGACAGCAAGCTAACAAAACTGACAGAAGCAGTGTTGTGTTTCCTTCCAAAACTGAATTTACTTCTGTGATAGTTCTGTAAAACTGCAATACAATCACATAAAATGAAATTACAATATGTTTGTACTAATGTCTGTTTACAAGTGCATACAATGAACACATTTCTTACAGCTACCTACAAATCACATTAAGTATATTGAAATGTGATCTAGCTATGTATGTGACTTTAACAAAAACAGTGGATAAACTTACAGGCATATGTTTATCAATGGGAGAAGTAGACCTTCACTGTGTTCTTCTGGAAGTTAAACTGGAACTTCAGTGGTGGATGGGAGATCTTTATTTTAACAAAAAGAGACACTTCCTGTTCTTGTTGAAAGGGAATAATAAAAACAGGTGCAGTTGCAGTGAACACCCACTAGATGGCTCTCTACTCAACACAATGATGATATATGATACATGCCCATTGACCATCTAGGATGGTTAAAGTGGATGCAAACTCCCAATGGACATTTGTACCTACAGCTAAGCTTATAATAAATCTTAAAAAGAATCTTCCCTCTTTCAACAAATATTTGTTGAAAGAGGGAAGATTCTTTTTTGGACTAATTTATTTGATTTCAAACTTTCAGGGGTTGAAAGTTTTTTTCTAATTAGGAATTAAAGTAGGTTTAAGGGTTCTTTGGTTTGATATCATATTCACATTGTATTTATAACAAATCTTACCTGTTGGTTCAAGGAATATCTCCTAAACATGCACCATTTAGGAGGTATTCAGTACTTTTGCAGCTGATGATGTCACTGGATATCCTGTTCCTCCAAAGTTCTGTGTCATGGCCGAGACTCTTGCGTGCAAACGCGGGAGTGATGTCATCACAGCTCGGTCAATCAAGTGGCCAGAACCTGCAAACACAGAAGGAAGACCGGGTGAAGATGGAAGCCCTGTCAGCGGTGACAGCACACCACTGGAGGGCTTTGTTCTAAGATACCGTATTTTGCGCTCCATAAGACGCACTTTTTTCCCCCCAAGAAAGGGGGGAAAATGTCAGTACATCTTATGGAGCGAATGTAAAGCGGCCGGTCCGGTATTTCTGCAGCCACCATGTCAGAATATCGGGCCGGCCGCTCAGCTCTTCTCTCCTGCAGGACCTTACCTGTTCCTCGCTCCAGTGCTGCAGTCTTCCCGCGGCGGCTTCTTTGACAGCCGGGTGCCCACTGCGCATGCGTGAGAAGTGCTGCACTTTGTGAATGGTCCGGTGTCTTCTGGGACACATGACAGGTCCCAGAAGGCTCCAGGCCATTCACAAAGCGCAGCGCTTCTCGCGCATGCGCAGTGGGCACCCGGCTGTCACAGAAGCCGCCGCGAGAAGAAGGAAGGACAACTCCGCGGAAGTGGGAGCGGGTACCTGTCAAATTCAGGTACCCGTTCCCCCTCCCTCCCCAAAGGTCTGCAGTCTCTGGTAATCTCCTTTACTGTCTGCAATCTCTGGTCATCCCCTGCACTGTCTGCAGTCTCTGGTCATCTGTACTATGTCCGCAGTCTCTGGTCATTCCCTGTACTGTGTCCACAGTCTCTGGTCATTTCCTGTACTGTGTCCGCAGTCTCTGGTCATCTCCTGTACTGGGTCCGCAGTCTCTGGCCATCCCCTGTACTGTGTCCGCAGTCTCTGGCCATCCCCTGTACTGTGTCCGCAGTCTCTGGCCATCCCCTGTACTGTGTCCGCAGTCTCTGGCCATCCCCTGTACTGTGTCCGCAGTCTCTGGCCATCCCCTGTACTGTGTCCGCAGTCTCTGGCCATCCCCTGTACTGTGTCCGCAGTCTCTGGCCATCCCCTGTACTGTGTCCGCAGTCTCTGGCCATCCCCTGTACTGTGTCCGCAGTCTCTGGCCATCCCCTGTACTGTGTCCGCAGTCGCTGGCCATCTCCTGTACTGTGTCCGCAGTCTCTGGTCATCTCCTGTCCTGTGTCCGCAGTCTCTGGTCATCCCCTGTACTGTGTCCGCAGTCTCTGGTCATCCCCTGTACTGTGTCCGCAGTCTCTGGTTATCCCCTGTACTGTGTCCGCAGTCTCTGGTTATCCCCTGTACTGTGTCCGCAGTCTCTGGTTATCCCCTGTACTGTGTCCGCAGTCTCTGGTTATCCCCTGTACTGTGTCCGCAGTCTCTGGTTATCCCCTGTACTGTGTCCGCAGTCTCTGGTTATCCCCTGTACTGTGTCCGCAGTCTCTGGTTATCCCCTGTACTGTGTTTGCAGTCTCTGGTCTTCCCCTGTACTGTGTCTGCAGTCCATTGGTTCAGAATATTTTTTTTCTTGTTTTTCTCCTCTAAAACCTAGGTGTGTCTTATGGTCAGGTGCGTCTTATGGAGCGGAAAATACGGTAAGTCTTTCAAAAAGTGCTAGTATGCGATTCACACTAGCACATTATGACAATATTTTGCAGGGGAATTTTTTTTTTTGGCAGTTTACTACCACTCTAAGGGATACATAAGGTAGAACTATAAGCAAAACATTTTTTGTCAATTTCGATAGAGCAAGGGAGGGTTATGACCCCAATAGAATTTCTTTCATCATCTATGTCCCATTGTGGAGATTTCCCTTCACTTCCAGTCCCATAGCCAAACAAATCCCTGCAAAGTAAGGGAATGCCTTGGGGACCCCCAGGTGACCAGAACTAGTATCCTCATTGGAAGATTTCCCCTCTATTAGTTTTCCGGGGATGACAGAAAATTTGGTAGTTTTTTTGTACTTTCACTTTCAATGATAATGGAAAATGGGACAAACAGAGAGGAGGAATCATTACATAGACAGCATTAAAAAATGGAAAGGTGTTCTAACCCCTCTCCACTTTATCCAAAACTAAAAATAAAGTTTTGCCTTTAGTCATACTTCAAGGGAACATGGATTAGATTGGAAGGATTTATATGAAAACTGAAAGCATGCAATGCCAATAAGAGAAAACCTTATTCTCACTGTGCTTATGTAATAGAATGCTCCCTGGCTCCAGACAAGTCTACATCCAGTTGACATATATGAGGCATTGCTATTTCATCTGGTCCCTTTTCAATAAACAAGTCATATTAGCTTTATAAATGTATGGTTGAATTTATGTTGCTAAATATACCAATAATCTGGGGAGGCCAGGCAAGCCATACGTGTTTAAGGGGTATACTTTAACCTCTCCCTGTCCGCCCATAGACTACAGATGGCGGCTGGAAAGTTTTGCCGATGCAAGCTAACATATCTGTATATCAGCCTGCATCAGCAGCTCCTGTGCGGCTTACAGAACGCGAACGCGGGAGCCAGCAATCAGTGTATCGCCCAGAAACAGCGGATCATATTACTGCTGTGTCTGGGCGATCACATGGTGTTTTACCATGTGTCCAATCACAGCAATCACATTGTAAACATAGCAAAGGGAAACTAAAGATTGCTTCTCTCTGCTCTTACTGTATGAGCAGAGAGAAGAGATGCCGCAGCCATTGAGTGTACAGCAGCCTGCCAGGCCACTTGCACACCCACAGACTGCAGTGCCAGCCACAACAGTGTCCCTGATCACTGCCCCATTGTACAATAAACAATGCAGCCAGCACCAGTCACCTGTCCCAGTGCTCACAAACACTGCCATACACCATACCAGTGTGATCATGGCCATACCTCACACCAGTGCCCTTATCACCGCCATAGCCCATACCAACACCTTGATCACTGCCATACGTCACACCAGCAACCTGATCACCGCCATACCCCATACCAACAACCCGATCACCGCCATACCCCACATCAGAACCCTGATCACTGCCATACCCCACACCAGAACCCTGATCACTGCCATACCCCACACCAACACACTGATCAGCGCCATACCAGCAACCTGATCACCGCCATACACCATTCCAACAACCCGATCACCGCCATCCACCATACCAGCAACCCAATCACCACCATACACCATACCAACAACCCGATCACCGCCATACCCCACATCAGTGCCCTGATGACTGCCATATCCCACACCTACACACTGATCACCGCCATACCAGCGACCTGATCACCACCATACCCCATACAAGCATTCTGATCACCCCATACACTATACCAGCATCCTGATCATGGCCATACCTCACACCAGTGCCCTTATCACCGCCATAGCCCATACCAACACCCTGATCACTGCCATACGTCATACCAGCAACCTGATCACCGCCATGCACCATACCAACAACCCAATCACTGCTATACCCCACATCAGCACCCTGATCACTGCCATACCCCACACCAACACACTGATCACCGCCAAAACAGCAACCTGATCACTGGCCTACACCATACCCACGCTCTGATCATGATCATACCCCATATAAGCATTCTGATCACCCCATACACCATACCAGCATCCTGATCACTGCCATGCACCATACCCACGCTCTGATCACGACCATACCCCATATAAGCATTCTGATCACCCCATACACCATACCAGCAACCTGATCATGGCCACACACCATACCAACAACCCGATCACCGCCATACCCCACATCAGCACCCTGATCACTGCCATACCCCACAACAACACACTGATCACCGCCATAACAGTAACCTGATCACTGCCATACACCATACCCACGCTCTGATCACGACCATACCCCATATAAGCATTCTGATCACCCCATACACCATACCAGCATCCTGATCACTGCCATGCCCCATGCCGGGATCCTGATCACCCCATATGCCATACCAGCGTCCTTACCATTGCCATGCCAGTATTCTGATCACTGCAATACCTCATACCAGCATCCTGATCAATGCCATACGTCATTTTCTCAACTGATCAATTTTCAGATACAGTATATATCCCATAGTTTGTATACTCTATACGTAGCTTTCACACAGACTAAAGAATATACACTGTTTTGGGTTATTTTTACCCATAAATGTAGCAGAATACATTTTGGCTTAAAGTTATAAAGAAAAATTATTTATTTGTAAAAGTTTATAACAAAAACTAAGCAAAACATTTTTTTTTAAATTGTTGGTCAGTTTTCATTTAAATAGCAAAAAAACCCCAGTGGTGATCAAATACCACCAAAAGAAATCTCTATCTGTCTCAAAAAAATAATAAAAATTTCATATGAATACATTGTTGCATGACTGAGTAATTGTCACTCAAAGTGTGATAGCACTGAAAGCTGAAAATTGGCCTGGACTGGAAGGGGGTGAAAGTGTCCAGACTTGAAGTGGTTCAAAGATTCACTTTGTGCTTCACCTGTGGAGGGAGGCGGTGACGTCATGTTCTCCACCTCCTCCAATCAGAGAACACTTTGAATTTGTTCAGAAAATGCAAAGCATTCTCTGAATGGTGCCCAAGCCGAGCTGCCAGCAGAACCCATAAACAAGTGGAGATCACTGGAATAGCAGTGTCTACTTCACTGATTTCCAGCTTCCAGGGACATCGGGCAAATCTCGTATATGCATAATTACATTAGTCTAAGCGGGACCAATTAAACTATAGTATGTAAGAATATACCATGCCTATAATTCATCTTAAATTGATAAATGAACGCATATTTCTGCAGGCTGTTTAATTATCACAGGTGCTCTCTCTTGTATTAAAAGAGGTATAGACTCCAGAGAGAGATATCATTTTACCCCTGTACAAATCATTAGTAAGACCTCATCTGGAATACGCAGTTCAGTTTTGGGCACCAATTCACAAAAAGAACATTGGGGAACTGGAGAAAGTACAGAAAAGGGCAACCAAACTGATAAGAGGCATGGAGGAGCTCAGCTATGAGGAAAGATTAGAGGAACTGAATTTATTCTCTCTTGAGAAGAGGATATTAAGGGGGGATATGATCAACATGTATAAATACATCAGTGGTTCATATAGTGAACTCAGTGTAGAGTTATTCACCCTGAGGTCATCACAGAGGACAAGGGGGCACACTTTACGTCTGGAGGAAAAGAAATGTAATCTCCAAACACGGAAAGGTTTCTTCAGTGAGAGCTGTGAAAATATGGAATAGACTCCCTCAAGATTTGGTTCTGGCCAGCTCAGTGGATTGCTTTAAAAAGGCCTGGATTCTTTCCTAGATACACAGAATATAACTGGATACTAACATTTATAGGTAAAGTTGATCCAGGGAATATCCGATTGCCTCTCGGGGGGATCAGGAAGGAATTTGTTTCTTTGCAGGAGCAAATTTTACCATGTTTTGCTGGGTTGTTTTGCCTTCCTCTGGATCAACTGTGGGTGTAGGGTTATAACTTTTTTTTTTATTGGTTGAACTGAATGGACTTTTGTCTTTTTTCAGCCAGACTAACTATGTAATTACTGTATATACATCAGTCCTTGCCCTGAAGGAGCTTTCAATCTAACATCCCTATTTTACATGCACACAAACACATACTAGGGCCATATTACCTGCCAGTATGTCTTTGAAGTGTGAGAGGAACCCGGAGTACCTGGAGGAAACCATCAAAAACGCAAGGAGAACATACAAATTCCATAGAGGTTATGTCCTGGTTGGGATTCAAACCAGGTATCCTAGTTTTGCAAGAGAGGAGGGCTAACCACTAAATCACTGTGCCACCCCACCCCGATGGTACTTGGCAATCACCCTCAGGTGGCTAGTGTGTCCTTGAATGGCTGTGATGTGTATTCAGATAACAGACAAAGTATAAAGAGCCAATCCAAGTGACCATTACCAAGCTCCATGTTTTAACCAGCAATAAAGTAAAAAACCTTTTGTATACAGTTTCCACCCCAACTCCCCATACACTTACTTATGTCCAATCTCAATCCAGTGCTTTGCCCAAGAGCAGCGTCTCTCTCTCTTCAGTGGACATGGAGGCAGCAGCACGAGCCATTGGTACCTGCTGCTGTCAATCGCAGCCTGTGAGGAGAGAATGGAGGGCTGGGCCAAGCCATGCTGTATGGACAGACACAGTGCAGCTGGGACAGTACAAGCATCTTGCTATGGGGGCACATGGCAGGGTCTGCTCTGTGCAGCACCATTGCACAGAGCAGGTAAGTATAACATGTTATTAAAAAAAAAAAAGTTTACAATGACTTTAAAAATTATTTTTGGCCATTTGCACACAAAAAATGTGAGCTCTGATGAAGCCCCTTCCCTGGCTGCTACAGTGCTTGTTGCATAGCTTTCTTTTACTCAGGCAGCAGTCACCTGTCTGTGCCAAACAACCAGCACTGAGACTTGTAGTTCCCGTTGAAGTACAGTGATCACTGTGGGTCAGTCTCTCACTCAGCAACTCCTCTATTCTTGCCAAATACATTGTGCTCTGATTGGAGCAGAGATTGCGACATTCATCTGCACCTCCTCTAATCACAGAGTATTCATTGTAAAGAATGCAAGGCTTTTTATGAATGGAGGAGGTGGCGAGCATGCAACCTCCTCTGATTACCGTACTACAGCCGTGACTACAAGTCTCCGTGGAGGACGTTTGGCGCCGACAAGAGAATGCAGTCTGAGTAAAAGTAAGACAAATAACAAATGCTGTAGCAGTGTCAAGGTCCTACCTTTTCCCTGAGGTTATGTTACTCCATGTGCTGGCGTCCATCTTGGATTCTGCTGTGCATGGTGGGAATCCTTTTTATGCCTTCAGGTCTCTGAGGTCCACCCCCCAGAGGGGCGTGGCTGATGACATATAAGCCTGTGGCCCGCACATGCTCTTTGCACTTGTGTCTTGTATCTTGGTGTTACTATTACTCTGTTCTGACTCTCGTGACTCTCCTGGTATTCTGATTCGGCTTGTGACTTGACTATTCTTTGTATTCTCCTTTGATCTGACCCTCTGTTGCTGAACCCGGCTCGTGACCTGTGATTCTCGTCTGCTGTCCTGTACTGTTTTGTCCTGTTGTTGTTGACCCCGGCCTGTCTGACTACTCTTTTGTCTTTTCCACCAGCTACACGCCATTGGCGGCGGCCATTACTGCAGCTGAGGTGTCTCGGGGGCCGCGACCTGGTTCCTGGCTGCGTCAAGTCCATCCCCACCATCAGGGGCCCTGGTGAAGGGCAGCCTGGGACTTAGACTCCGCGCCCTGAGGGACTTCGGTCTGTGGGTGGTGGTTGTCGTCAGCCAGTGCGTTACATTGTTAGGCCTGCCTGTCCGTTCCTCGGCTCCTGTCCTGACAAGCAGTCAGAGATGGAGCACACATTGTTACAGCCATTTTACTTTTACTGAGCACATTTATGAAAATCACTTTTGCCCATTCTCCAGCTTTAAAACTGAACTTCAGGGAATTAAATCGGAGTTCCACTCACTCTGTCAAAAAATAAAAGTCAGCAGCTACAAAAACTATAGCTGCTGACTTTTAAAAAATAGCCACTTACTTGTCCCTCGGTTCCGTGGTGTGTCCCCCGCAGCCCATTTCACCGGACGTCCCCAGGAGGCCGGCATCTTCAATGTGGTGTGACAGTGTGGTGATCTGTCACCCTGGATTCTCAACAAGGCAGGTTGAGGGGCTCCAGGGTAAAGGTTTGATACGGAGGAAAGTGGCTTTTCACTTTCCTCCTTTGTTTGTAAGGTCTGTTTTGGGATCTGGAGCCTGGAGATTTCAAAGAGATCTGGGAGGGATGAAATCTCCAATCCTGGGACCAGGTTTTGGGATAGGCCAGGAGACTGATTGCACAGGTGTGTGCAGGCCTTGAGAGACAGTCAGGATCAGAGTTCTGGGCTCCACCCCAGCAGATAGGAGGGCTCCACTTGGAAGACAGGAGGTCACTGCCTGGAAGTCAGGTGGACTTCACCTAGGAGAGGTGGAAGCCAAAAGCAGCAAGGGGCTGCTAGAGACTAGCTGTGTGCTAGTTGCCATAATTCTTGAAGAAGTCTGCAGGAGGCAGACATCAAGCTGAGTGTAAGCCAGGAGGCTGAATCATTGTTTTGTTTGATGGTGGATACCCCTGCGTGGGAAGCTTTATGTTCTGGGACATTTTCTGTAAATAAAATTGGGCAAAAAGGCCCTTAAAGAAAGCGAGTTGCTGTGTGCGTTAACAAAGCTCTACCACTTTGAAGCGAGTTCCCACAGTGGGCACCTGGCTGACAGTTTGCGGCTTCACAGCCAGGTACCCACTGCGCTTGCGTGGCTAGCGCTGCACTTCATGGATGGTCCTGTAGTCTTCTGGGATCTGTCACATGTCCCAAATGACTACAGGGAGGGAGGGAGGAAGGACACCTTCCGCTTCCGGTCGCCTAGGCGATCGGACTGGAAGTGGGAGAAGAACCTGTCAAATTCGGATACCCGCTACCCCCCCCGCCCCCCAAAGGTGCCAATCCTTAATGGGGAGCGGGGGAGCAGTCCTTAAAGCGTAACTTTCCCTTTTAGGTGGAGCTCTGCTTTAAGAACTTTATCCTTGTATTGGGTCTCCTTCAACACTGCAAGGGTTAAAGTATTACGAAAGACAAATTTTTTTTTTCCATTTTGGATGAAGTGGAGAGGGATTAGAACACCTGTCAGGTTTTTATTGTCGCCTATGCTCCCGTTAGGGAAGTTCACCCTATTTGTCCTGTTTGCTGTTATCACTGAGACTGAAAGTACTTCTGCTATAGGGAGATCGGGAAGCGGTTAATAGATACATATCCATTTGTTATGTTATTCAGTTGAATTAATTTCCCTATTCCCAACTGACTTTGTTTCTTGGACTGCACATATATTAAAGGAATGGTCTCTCAAGTTCAACCCCAATACAAAAGGAATCTTATTAGAATATTCACACACTGCACTGATCAATTTGGATCATTTGTTATGTTATTTTGGATGCTTCAAACATTAACAAAAGGCCCAAACTATTGCATCATGTAATCTGAGTGAAATGAATACAAGTGGGTTTGTTGTTTTTGTTACAACTTATTTTAGATTAGTTGAAATTCATTACCATTGTGATTCGGATACATCTGAATCTCCAAAAACGGAAACTTAATCCAAATCTCGATTCGTAACGAAACAGTCAGTCAGGTACACGCACTCTTTTGCTCGTTGTCTTCAATGACCAATCTAGGAGGATGTTTGTTTTTGCTGTTTTATTGTAGAACTGGGGATAGGGATGGGGAATTCAGTAGGATAATCCAAATTTAGATCTATCCACACTGAGAACATCTAGCTGAGAACATCTAGAGAACATCTATCTTGAGAATATGTATCTTGAGAACTGAGAACATCTAGCTTAGTTGAGCACTGTTGAAGTCCTGGCTGAAAGCAGATAGCAGACTTCTCTTTAAGGGTAGTAACAAGTAGTTTAGGAGTCAGCAAAGTCCCTTTAGCAGTAGTAGGAGCTGAAGGGCTGAGCTCCTCAGGTACAAGCCTGTTACGGCAGACTGTGGCAGCCCAAAAGTAACAGAACTGAGCAAAGTCTTTTATAGTAGCAACAGTTGGAAAGCTCTTCAGAACACCAGCCAGTGTTCCCTTTTTCTTAAACCCACGCTATCAGGCATCAGAGGGGTAGCAAAGTATACACAGTCCCCAAGATCTCTCTGTGTCTGTACTCACAAGTCCAAGGACAGAATGGCAATCTCCTTCAATCTTCTGAGCAACTCTCTCTCCAG
The DNA here is from genome assembly GCF_062004578.1 of Staurois parvus. NCBI lineage: Eukaryota > Metazoa > Chordata > Amphibia > Anura > Ranidae > Staurois > Staurois parvus. The sequence goes on from NW_028317904.1 coordinate 783,890, forward strand.
TGATACCAGACAGATCTTTGGCAGACTGCTCCAATCAGTCAGGGTATTGTAGAACCAGGGTCACTCTAACTTCAGGACCTTAGGTCGCTCACCTGAGGTCTGCATGGCAGTATATGCCAGGTGAGGCAAGCCTGCCTCCAACCTGACCTGGTTCAATCCTCTCTGGGGAAAGACGCTGAACCCATGTGCTCACAGAACATAAATACCACTCCCAGCATGCAACTGGGCCACCCTCCTCTGCAGTTGGCCAGGGCTGTATCCATATTCATGCTGATCATTTGCCTAGTTCCCTCCCAGTTTCTGGAAGGATCTCACAGCTTCCTGAAGGTGGGCAGAACTCAAAGCAAACTCAGCAGCACCAGAGCATCATGAGCAGACCTGACTAATCCATCACAGCACTCTGTTAAGCAGAAAGCCCAATTAGATTTTACTAAAGGTCTCTGTGTTAAGCAGAGGAACACAGCTATACTTATCCTAACTACACAAATCCTAGCACCTAACTAGGAGGGAGCTACACCTGCTCTAGTGACAACCCAAAATTTGGGATTTCCTTTTGCCTTCACTCTTGGTACTAACAAGAAACAGGACAAATAGAAAGGGTGAATCTCCCTAAGGGCTTGTTTATGCTTGCTTTGGCTTTAACACACATTAAAACACCTACTGTTTCAACATGCCTTTTTGATGTGGTGTTGATGCTTCAATGATTCTTTATTCACGCTGTAATGAAGCTTTGCAGATGACCTGTGCATGTGCTGATTTTCTATTTGTTTTAAATGGGCCCTTGTTCAATAGTACCCCCACTCAGCAGATCCTAAGCTCCTTCGTACCCCTGTTCAGCATTGATACTCTTATTCAGCAGATCCCCAGCTTATTAGTACCCTCGTTCAGCAGATGCCCTGCTCAGTAGTAACCCCCAGCTCTGCAGATCCCCAGTTCAGTAGTAACCCCCAGCTCTGCAGATCCCCAGATCAGTAGTAACCCCCAGCTCTGCAGATCCCCTGCTCAGTAGTAACCCCCAGCTCTGCAGATCCCTAGTTCAGTAGTAGCCCCCAGCTCTGCAGATCCCCTGCTCAGTAGTAACCCCTAGCTCTGCAGATCCCCTGCTCAATAATAACCCCCAGCTCTGCAGATCCCCAGTTCAGTAGTAACCCCCAGCTCTGCAGATCCCTACTCAGTAGTAACCCCCAGCTCTGCAGATAACCAGTTCAGTAGTAACCCCCCAGCTCTGCATATCCCCAGTTCAGTAGTAACCCCCCAGCTCTGCATATCCCCAGTTCAGTAGTAACCCCCAGCTCTGCAGATCCCCCGCTCAATAATAACCAACAGCTTTGCATATCCCCAGTTCAGTAGTAACCCCCAGCTCTGCATATCCCCAGTTCAGTAGTAACCCCCAGCTCTGCAGATCCCCTGCTCAATAATAACCCCCATCTCTGCTGATTCCCCACTCAGTAGTAACACCCAGCTCTGCTCCAGTCCGGACCCAGCTCACCTTCCTGCTGCTCCACGCTGCACACTAGATGTGATGTCTCCTTCACTTCCAGAATATACACATGAACCAGACGTGACTGCTGATGACGTGTTTCCAGTTTGCTTGTTGGTTTCTCATACCTGCAATACCTTCAAAACAAAGCAAAGCTAAAGCTAAATAAAAGCCTCTCAAAAGCTGTAGGTGCTGTAAGCGAGCTTTGTCATAGACTTCTATGGAGGCTTTGAAGAGGCTTCGAAAGCACCAAGAAAGCAACATGGGGTATAATGTTTGAAGCAAAGCAAACACAAAGTGTGAACAGGACTGTAAGCTTACCATTTTATTTAGTGACAGGTGCTTTGACTGACATTCAGAGTGCTTTAACCAGTTCCCGCCCAGCCTATAGACCAGGGGTAGGCAACCTGCGGCTCTCTAGCTGTTACAGGACTACAAGTTCCATCATGCCTCTGCAAGTCATAGCTGTAACTGTCAGTTTTGTAATGTTGCAATGCCTCTTGGGAAATGTAGTTCCACAACAGCTAGAGAGCCGCAGGTTGCCTACCCCTGCTATAGACGAATGACAGCTGGGCAGGACATTCATCATTCCGGGCCTTGCTAGACTAAATAATAAACACTGATTTTGGTTATTTTCACCAAAGAAATGTAGCAGAATACAGTTTGGCCTACATTTATGTTACGCTGTCATAAATTAATAATTAATTGGATAAATCTAAAGACATGAAAGTTCATAAAAGAAGTGAATAATCACCATAAAATGCATAGAAAAGAAGCTCTGCTTGTGCGCCTAGCAACGATCCTGTGCATCACTGCTGTGCACTCCAAGAGTGGATGCACAGGATTGTTGCTAGGGGCATGAGCGGAGTACCTTTTCTATGCACTTTATTGTGATTATTCAATTCTTTTATGAACTTTCATGTCTTTTGGGACTTTATATTCAATGAATTCTTCACATATTTATTGCCACACATACATGTTTTGTATGCATTTATGTAAACATTATTCATTCATGTTTCATTAATTTGATATTCATGATTTTGTCATTTATATTTATTCATGAACAGTTGTTTTATGCTATGTCATTTATGACAGTGCAACACATTCATTTTTGTTAGATTCATTTTCTATTTCTAAACTTATGAAGAAAGATTATTTATTTGCAAACGTTATAACAGAAATAAGGATTTTTTTTTGTTTTCTTTTTCAAACTTTTTTCGTTTATTTAGAAAAAAAAACTAAAAAAAAAAACAGTGATTAAACACTAGCTCTATTTGAAAATAAAAACTGATAAAAATGGATTATGGGTACAGTGTTGCATGACTGCACAACTGTCAAAGTGCGACAGCACTGAAAGCTGAAAATTGGCCTGGGGGAGGGGGTGAAAGTGCCCGTTACTGAAGTGGTTAACCACAAGCCTACAGGGCACTTTTGCCCCCTTCCTGCCCAGGCCAATTTCCAGCTTTCTGCGCTGTCGCACTTTGAATGACAATTGTGTGGTCATGCAACATTGTACCCATATGAAATTTTTACCATTTTTTTGTGACAGAGCTTTATTTTGGTGGTATTTAATCAACACTGTTTTTATTATATTTTCTTAAACAAACCAAAAACCACTGAGCATTTTGAAAAAAAAAGTTTTTTCTTAGTTTTTGTTATAAAAATTTATTTGTAAATAAGTAATTTTTCTCCTTCACTGATGTGCACTAATGAGGCTACACTGATAGGTGTCACTGATGGGCACTGATGAGGAGGCAATGGTAGGTGGCACTGATGGGCATTGACAGGCAACACTGATGGGCATTGAAAGGCAACACTGATACATGGCACTGATGGGCGGCACTGACTGGCACTGATAGGCAACACTGACTGGCATTGATAGGTGGCACTGATGGGTGACACTGAAAGGCAGCTCAGATGGGCACTGATATCTTGCACTGATGAGCACAGACACAAGGCACTGATAGACACTGATAGGTGGCACTGCTGGGGCTACACTGATCATCAGTGCCCTGATGATCAGTGTACATGTCCCCTCCGTGGAAAGCCGATTACCGGCTCCCCTCTCCTCTCGAGCTGTCAGCGTGACAGCTCGAGAGGAGAGAAATGCCGGTAACTGGCATTTCCCTGTTTACATGCAATCAGCTGTGATTGGACACAGCTGATCACATGACCAAGCCGGCATCTTCGGCTCTTTCCATGATCGGTGATCCGCTGTGTCCAAGGGACACAGTGCACCGCTGATTGCCATGCTCCCGGAGCCACGCATGCACGGTGAGAATGGGAGGACGTCCTATGATGTCCTCCCAGAACTAAAGAACTGCCTTGCATCCGTCATATTACTATATGGCGGGTGGGAGATGGTTAAAAAAGTGTCCAATGCCACATTTTGAAGCAAGTACAAACAAGCCCTAGGACTTTGTTCACAAGAGGTATCAATATGTACCCTGGAAGAGGGCCATGTTTTCCCACATGGGGATGTACAGGTGTTCCATGCTTCCATGTGCAGGGAGTCCCATTGATGTAATTTGGGATGCAGCAGCTGCAGGGACAAAACCACTGCTCTCAAATCATCTTTGTGAATGCACAGCTCCAAACCTAAGGGGTTAATCCTCCACATTGTGTAAAAAGGCTGTTTGATCCTGTCTTCTCTAATCCTCCCCTTCTTCTACTGTCCCCAATCCATCTCCTGACAGAACAGTCTTGGAGGCAAGCTGCACATGCTCAGTTTGGTGTGTAATGGTAGAGTTTTCTTTTTTCTTGGGAGAGTGCATGTGAACAGCACAGGGCCAATCAGCGTTGTCCAGACAGAGGATCAGGGGTTATGCAGCCTCATAGGACAACCAGAGGGGAATGAACACTCCTACAAGCTATAACCAGTGCTCTGCTGGACACTTATAGAAGTCACAAGACTGCTATAGTCTGCTGAGAAAAGGTATTTAGCAACTTATAGTTACTAAAATAATTGCATTTCCATGTTGTGTGTACTGTGGGAGATCAGATATAGCGAATGGTTTAGTAACACTTTAACCCTTGCAGTGGCAGACTACACCACAGAGGTATTCCCCCCCCATCATCACCATCATGCAGCTCATCTATAATACAGCAATGATCTCCTCTCACCCCCTGCTGTTGCAGAACGATGACGCACTTTAATGTCAAGTAACAGGATTCTCTCCCTTTTATACTGCCCCTTCTCCCCCCCCCCCATCAACTAAACCGGGCAATTTCCTGATTGGTCGCCTGATCCTGGGAACCCGTAGTCTCGTGCTCGTTGGGCGGAGCCAGAGGCGGAAGTGTCGCGCTGGTCTGGCGGAAGAGAGCTTTGTGAAACTAGGTGAAGAGTTTATAAACGGAGGAGGAGGATGGAACGGCGGGGAGGTACAGGTGAGACCGGGGAGAAGGAGGAGGGGCTGTTGGCGGAGCGGCCGGTGGGGTGGTGTGGAGAGAGCGGTGACATTGTGTGACACCCAGGAGGAGTCAGCTGACTGGGGGCAGGTAATGTCACAGGCTGCCTCCACATCCTGGGTGCTGTGACCTGTGCTGTCAGTGTATACAGCCTATGGGAGGGGGGTGGAGAATACAACAGCTGCCATGAGTTGTTGTTCGGAAGATCCGTGTGAGAGACGTTCGATGGAAGCTCTCAGTTTACTGGACTTGTATGCTGACTTTCCCCTTGTAATCAGACAAGGATACACTAATGGTTGTGGTGATCATGAAACCATCTCATATAGTGACAGGACAGTGTTAGGAGTTGTTTACACCTGTCACTAACATTGCTGCCCCTCTGAAAAGTGATCTGTGGCGGATTGCTTTTCAGAAGTATGCTGACAGGCAGATCAGAGGTGATACGGTGCCTACTGGATGATCATTTTAACCCTTGAAAGCCTGCAGCACTGTGCCATACTTGCAGCATAGGTATTACATGTCGCCGTGGTGTGGCTGAGTTTACTTGAATGGGTCGCATGTAGCAGGGGTACTGCTTGCCGAATGACACCAATGGGATCAGTGTTGCTGCAGTGAGACCATGGTACTGTGTGCTGATGTGTCCAGAGGCTGTGTTCTATGGGAACTCAACTTCTACTGTTACATACTGGGAGCAGGCTTTTTATTGAAGAGAATGTCTGTTTTACAACAAACTACACCTACCTGCCTGATCACAGTGATCCCCAAGATGTAAACAGCTGTGCGTATGCAGCGGCCAGCCCGGTCCTGGTGTGCTGGAATGCCTAGATCCTGTACATGCGCGACATCATCCCGTATCGGCCAATGAAGATGACCGAAAACCGGCACACAGAAGAAGATGCTGGGACCAGCGAGGGACCATTGGAGAGTATTGATCGTTTTAGTTCCGCTGTAACCACTTGAGCTCTGGAAGATTTTGCCCCCTTCATGACCAGGCTATTTTATGTGGTTTATCGCTGCGTTACTTTAGCGATCGGGCCGTCATGCAACACTGTACCCAAATTAAATTTATATCATTTTTTTTCACACAAATATGGATTGCCTCATTCTTTGCAATAAAAAAAAATAATAGGGATTTTTAGTTCACACATATGCTGGAAAGTGTATATAGCAGCGTGCAAGAGGGCACCTTCAGAATTTCTATTTGTTAATGTATTGAAACAATTATTGGGACACCCCACCAAATCATTGGATTCAGGGGTTCTAATGACCTCCATGGCCACAGGTGTATAAAATCATCACCTAGGCATGCAGACTGCTTCTACAAACATTTGTGAAAGAATGGGTCGCTGTCAGGAGCTCAGTGAATTCAAGCGTGGTACCGTGATAGGTTGCCACCTCTGCAATAAGTTCATCCGTGACATTTCCTGGCTACTAAATATTCCACAGTCAACTGTTAGTGGTAGTATAACAAAGTGGAAGCAACTGGGAACAACAGCAACTCAGCCATGAAGTGGTAGGCCACGTAAAATGACAGACTGGGGTCAGCGCATGCTGATGCTCACAGTGCAGAAGTCACCAACTGTCTGCAGAATCGATAACTAAAGACCTCCAAACTTGGTGTGGCTTTCAGAGAGCTTCATGGAATGGGTTTCCATGGCCAATCAGCTGCATCCAAGCCTTACATCACCAAGTGCAATGCAAAGTGTCGGATGCAGTGGTGTAAAGCACACCGCCACTGGACTCTAGATCAGTGGAGACGCGTTCTCTGGAGTGACGACTCGCGCTTCTCTGTCAATCCGATGAACGTGTCTGGGTTTGGCAGTTGCCAGGAGATCTGTACTTACCTGACTGCATTGTGCCCAGTGTAAAGTTTGGTGGAGGTGGGATTATGGTGTGGGGTTGTTTTTCAGGGGTTGGGCTTGGCACCTTAGTTCCAGTGAAAGAAACTCTTAAGGCATCAGCATACCACAAGACATTTTGGATAATTTCATGCTCCCAACTTTGTGGGAACACTTTGGAGATGGCCCCTTCCTTTTCCAACATGATTGTGCACAAAGCAAGGTCCACAAAGACATGAGCGAGTTTGGGGTGGAGGAACTTGACTGGCCTGATCTCAACCCAATAGAATACCTTTGGGATGATTTAAGATGGTGACTGCAAGCCAGGCCTTCTCCTCCGACATCAGTGCCTGACCTGACAAATCTGCTTATGGAAGAATGCTCAAACCTTCCCATAGACACCCTCCTAAACCTTGTGGACAGCCTTCCCAGAAGTGTTGCCGCTGTTATAGCTGCAAAGTGTCAGCAAATCTCTTATTGAACCCGAAGGACTAAAACTGGGATGCTATTAAAGTTCATGTACGTGTTAAGGCAGGTGTCCCAATACTTTTGGCAATATAGTGTGTGTACAGTGACCAAAAGGTAAGCTTTAACGTCCACATGCTGCACATATATGTCGCTATGTGGCCAATGTTTATGGACCAAGAGTGCACTCCCAGTGTGAAGACCAAGCTGTCGCAGACATCTCTTGGTTCAGGCTACAGATTGGTGGTTGGTGGGACTAGCTTCTAATCATGTGACCACTGTGACAGTGGTCACATGATTGGGAAACCTTTCCGTCTCCCAAGCATAACAAACTGGTTAAAGGGACGTACAGGAAGGGGATTAAACTGAGTTTGTTGGCCCTGCAGTTTGTTTAGAGGCGATGACATCTACAAATGAAGAGAAGGACTTTCCTCCTCTCACTGTCAGTTGTCTGCTATTGCCAGCAATAAGCCTGGTGTCATACTGCTGTGCTGGTTGTCTCATCACCAACTCCAGATGCAGTAGGGGAGATTGGGGAACATGCATCATCTGTTCTCTTCTCTCTTTGGATCTCTGGAAGAATTTGAGTGCTAATGCTTTCTTCTTGGTTGATGCTCAGTGCTGTGCAGGGGAAGAAGGTGATCCATGGACCCTGTGTCCTCCATTTCTTTCTCTCCAAGTATACAGTGGTGTCATTGCAGGAATGATTAAAGGAGGCCTGTCACTTCCATGTATACTGTTATCAAGGTGCTTAGAAGCCCTCCTGATGACAGCAAGTGCTTTTGCACATGGGGGCGAAAAAGCCAAGATTGAAGCATGGAAACGTCAGGAAACTAAGATCTGCGTAACTAGTCCATATTAAACTTTTGAACTAGATGGTAGGGGTGCACTGAAATTTCGGTGGCTGAAACGTTTCGGATGAAAACACCCCTATCAGCCATTGGCCGATATGAAAAAAAGCACCGATACAGGTGCTGAAAATAATCCTGCTCCCCCGCCGCTGCCTTCCTGCAGCTGCACTCTCCAGCCGCCGCTCGGTAGTTATCAGCCTTGCCTGAGAAACCATGGAACGATCCCGGCGCTGGCCATAAAGATTAGCAAAGGAAAGATGGCCTCCACTCATCTCTATGCCCTTGGATTGGAGCGATGTCCCTTCCGGTTCCATTGCCTTGTAAACAAGGGAATTTTTTTTGATCTAATGTTTTACATTGTAGGAGAGATGTGGGGTCTTATTGACCCCATATCTCTCCATAAAGGGGACCTGACACTAATTATTTTTGACATAAAGGATGCATGCATTCCTTGTGATAGGAATAAAAGTGATTATAAATGTTTTTTAAAGGGACAGTGTAAAAAAAAAAAAAGTGCACCCGTCCCCCTGTGCTTGCTAGTGGTAAACACATACGTAAGCCAAGCTCACATATATAAACGGTGTTCAAAACACACATCTGAGGTGTCGCCATGAACGTCAGAGCAAGAGCAATAATTCTAGCGCTAGAACTCCTCTAACTTTACAGTGCTAACCTGTAGAAATTTTTAAAGCGTCAGCCATGGTGATTTTTAAGTACCATAGTTTGACACCTTTCCATGAGCGTGCACAATTTTAAAGCATGACATGTTGGGTATCTATTTATATGCCATAACATCCTCTTTCATATTTTATGAAAAAATGTGGTATAAATTTTTTTTCCCTTTTTATCATTAGTGTATTTTCTTTCCAAAAATATATATTAAAAACTGCCCGTTCCAGTTTTCGGCCAAGTGTATCCTGAATTTTCCGTTTCGGCACCAGAATTTTCATTTTGGTGCACCACTACTGGATGATTTTTTTTTTTTTTTTTTTTTTTTAAACCAAACTATGTAACTATATATGTGTATGGAGGTATATATGTGTAAACATGCACACTATATGGAACATACTCTTGTTTTTTTTTATGCAGGAACTTTCTGCAAGGAAGTGGTATACACCAATACCTTGTGCAAGGACCTTAATAAATAAGTTGAATAAAGAAAACCCAAATTAAAGAAAAAATAAAACCAAAAACAATGAGATGTGTACACACACAAAATGTGCACACAGTGGAACTTACCCCTCGGTCACACCGATCTGACTTTGAAATCATGCGACTTCCAAGTTGGATGTCATTCCGACTTGAGCTGCGACTTACAAGACATCTCCCTGTTTGTTTATGCAAGACGCACCTGAAGTAGTGCATGCACTACTTTAGAAATTGGTGCGGCTCCAACCAAGATGTAATCGCACCAATATGACCGCTTTAATTACAATAGGGTGCGACTTTTCATGTGATTTGCAACTCGCATTGCATGGCAAGTCGCACCTGGTGTGACCGGGGTGTAAACCTGACTTTTACAAAACTGTGAGCAGGCAGAAGAGACCTGCAATATCGCTTCTGCAATAATACATACCTGTTTGCTCACAGTTTTCTACCACATGTACACCGAGCTGTGCCTTCCCAGGACACTTTGTCAGTGCTGGAATGATGTCATCCCCTACCAACCAATCAAGAAACCAAAAGCCCGAGAGGGATGTAAGCCCCGCATCGGTGGAAGTGACTATACTAGGGAGTTTAGTTCTGGTTTAACAGACATTTATGCACAGTTTTGGTGCGCATACCCCTGCTACACCATCTACAGATATCCCTACAGATTCCGGAATGATTTTAGACTCTTAATTTAATTTTAAATTGAATTTGTTCTAAACACAAGGGCTTTTTTTACATTTAATGCTTTCTCTGCATTAAGGTAAAAAAAAAAAAACATCTGTGTCCAGGATTGCCCCCCAGATCCCTCCTTATACTCACCTGTTACTGGCTCCTGCTGCTGTCAAAATTCTATGGGCGGGGCAAAATGCAGCTGTGTGTGTCAGTGGATGCAGGCAGCGGGCCTTGGGAGGTACTTGCAAGGTGGGAGGAGCCAAAAGCACTGGTGGGGGACCCCAGAAAAAGAGAAGTGTTCAATTCTGTATTTTATCTGAGGTAGAAAATCAGAAGTGGCTTTTTCCACAGAAAGGGTTAATTGGAAGGCCAGATGTAAATATATTAAAAGATTAAAAAGCCAGGTAAATAGTATAGTTATGTGGCGTGCTGTTTGCACATTATGCTGCTGCCACTTGATTACATATTAACTGCTGTATTGTGGATTTGTGGTGTGCTGCATAATTAATTTTATGTCCTGACCTTTTTGAAACTTGGATTGATCCATTGTTATTTTTTAGGGATGCACCGAAAATTTCGGCCAACAAAACATATTTGCCAAAAATAGCTCTGTTGGCGATAGGAAAAATTTAGCTGATACAGGGGACTGTGTGTATTGCAGATGTGAGGGGGGTTGGGTGGTGGAGAAAAGCAGGAGAGGAGCAACGTATACAGTGACAGGCTGCCACTATATGTCAGTGCTGGTTTTTAAATGCAATTGCCGGGTTTTTTTATTCTTCACTATAGCTCAGAGAATCAGCTGTCACTTTCCCTGAGCTAAAAGAAACAAAGTTTTTCCTTTAGCTCCAGGGAAAGTGACAGCTCATTATCTGAGCTATGGTGAAGAAAAAAAAAGCTGCCCATTGCATTTAAAAACCGGCACTGACATTTAGTGACAGCCAGTGAGGGAGTCTCTCTGTATACACTGCTACCTCACTGTATACACTGCTCCTCTCCTGCCCCCTCCTTGCACACACGGCTACCCCTCCCCCCTACAAAGATGGCCTGTCACTCATATGCTATCACTATGTGATAGCAATAAAATCATAAGTTAAAAAAAAAAAATCAGTGAAAGTAGAAAAAAATACAAAATTGGAGCCTCCCACCCTCACATATGCAGACATTTAGGTTTCGGTTCGGTTTTCAGCCCCATGCATTCTGCATTTTCTGTATTTGTTTCGGCAGCAGAAATTTCATTTCGGTGCACCACTATTATTTTTATTATTGCTGTTCTTGCCTATGGCCTAATGCTGACCATTCACTTTAATGAAGTAGCCATTCAGTAAAAGTTTGTCACCAGTTTTATGTATCCTTGACAACAGTATAAAATATCAAAAGTATTAGGCACCAAATGGGATTTTTTTTTTATTCAAAGATATTCAAGGGGAAAAAATGCGTCTTACAATATCACTTCCATCTATAGTAGAACTATAGGCAAAACCTTTTTTCACTTTTTTAGAGTAAGGGAGGATTATAACTTCTGCCAATTTTTTGCCATCTCTGTCCCTTTGGGGAGATTACCCTTCACTTCCTGTTCCATAGCCAGAACAGAAAATGAGAGGATGCTGCACTACCTATAATAATGATACAAACCATTATATAACCAAAAAACAAAGTGAAGAAATTAATATATATTAAAAGAAAAAATAGAAAAATATTAATATTGAAATGTGTGTATATATGTATGTGTGTGTGTATATGTATGTATATATATATATATATATATTCTTTCACAAAACACACTAAAAATTATGAATATTTTAAGTATGAATCAAATCAAAAAATCAAGTTCAATCAATAAAGTGTTCATTCAGAGAACCCTCCTTTTGGATAATGAAAAATATGTGCATCTGTCATCAATTCCCGTGCAAAGACATCCTCCACCTTAAATCTGCTCACCTCACGCAGTGTGACCTCACATTATACAATGTTACAGTCTAACTGTACTTTTGGTCCCATATTGATTTAGAGGATCAGCTTTCTGAATGAAGAGTAAGCTCCCTCCTGATAAGCGTCTTTGTATTAGCCGTATTCCTCATTAAAAAGAACTCGACATAAATTGATTGCTTGTCGGATGGTCCAATCGTATCCCCTTGATAAAGTCACGTGACTAGTGACGAAACGCGTCGGATGGGAGTGTGCCGATGACGTCACGATGTTGCCATTCATCGGGATAGTAACTTGTAGTACTCTACAAATGGCTCTTGAAACAACATTACAGCAGGCAATAGCATTATTCATTGAGTAGGCCCGTGCTTTGCCTTGCATTACATTAGGAATGGTGTCTGTTTTGAGCATGTACAGGACTCTGCTGCTGAGATGATGCTGCCATCTTGTGTCTAATCAGTACATCACTGGATCTTCATCATACCTGGTGCAAAATACACCTCCAGAACGTGAGTGTATTTCATATGTTTTAATTGATGAATAAAAGTTTAAAAGGATAAAGCACTATGTCGAGTTATTTTTACTGAGGAATACGGCTGATACAAAGACGCTTATCAGGAGGGAGCTTACTTTGGAGTCTTCATTCAGCAAGCTGATCTTCTGAGTCCATATGGCACAAAAAGTGCAGTTACTGTAACATTGTATAGTGTGAGGTGAGCAGATATATGGTGGAGGATGTCTTTGCACGGGAATTGATGACAGATGCACATATTTTTTGTTATCCAAAGGAGGTTTCACTGAATGAACACTTTGATTGAACTTGATTTTCTGATTGACTTTTATTTGATTGATAGTTTAAAATATTCATCATTTTTATTTTGTGTGTGTGTATGTGTGTGTGTATATATATATATATATATATATATATATATATATATATATATATATATATATATACACATTTCAATATTAATATTTTTTCTATTTTTTTCTTTTAATATATATTTATTTTTTAACTTCGTTTTTTGTTTATATAATGGTTTGTACCATTGTTTTATGTAGGGCAGCATTTTTTCACTTCATATTGTGATTGTATAATTTGCCCCACTGAGACATGGGTCGTGTGCACTAGCAGCTACAGCATTCAATTGTAATTTTTGTTTTTATTTCACCATAGTTAGCGCTTGAGTTATTCAATATATTTTAGGAAGTGAAAGGAGTCACTAGAACTAGTGTTCCTATTGAAAGATTTCCCTTTACTCCCGTTCTGGGGACAACCCAAAACTTGTGATATTTTTTTTTTTTTCCTTAAACGTTCACTTTCTTAAACTTTTAAACCGGATAAATCCAGAGGGTCAGTCTCTGTAACAGGAACACAGACAGCAGTAAAAACTTTATAGGTGTTCTAAATCCTCTCCACCCTATCCTAAACTTAAAGTAGAACTATAGGCAAAACTTTTTTCATTTTGAATAAGGAGGGTTATAACCACTGTCATTTTTTTTTTTCCACCAACTGTGTCCCATTTCAGAGATTTCCCTGAATTTCCTGTTTCATAGCCAAACAGAAAGTGAGTGGAAATCCCTGAAAATTTAGGGAATTCCAAGGGGAACCCCAGGACACTAGTGACCCCATTGGAAGATTTCCCCTCTATTACTTTTCTGGGGACAACCCAAAATATGGGATTTTCTTTTACTTTCAATTTCAATAAAAACAGGACAAATAGAGAGAGGGAATCTCCTTAACGGGAGCACAGACAGCTATTGAAATCTGACAGAGGTTCTAGTCCAGCAATGGGCAAACTACGGCCCGGCGGACCTTTTAATCCGGCCCGCGGAGCGTGATACTGTCAGGATGTGTGTAGGCGGGGCAGCGTGACGAACGCGAGGGGAGCTAGGCTCCTCTCACAGTCCGCCCTGAAGACCGGTGTAGCATGAAAATCTGTCTCCTATGAGGATCTGTCCCCCTCGACGTATGTGCGCATGTGCCGGAGATCGCCGATCGGCTGCTAATGCCTGAAACTGGCACATGCGCAGATACGTCGAGGGGGACAGATCCTCATAGGAGACAGATTTTCATGCTACACCGGAACGGCGCGGGAACACGGCGAGAGGAACGCGCGGAGCAAAGGTAAGTGAATTGACACAGGGGGGACTTAATATGGGGGATGAATTAATATGGGGGATGAATTACTATAGGGGGGATGAATTACTATATGGGGGATGAATTACTATATGGGGGATGAATTACTATGGGGGATGAATTACTATATGGGGGATGAATTACTATATGGGGGATGAATTACTATGGGGGATGAATTACTATATGGGGGATGAATTACTATGGGGGATGAATTACTATGGGGGATGAATTCCTATATGGGGGATGAATTACTATATGGGGGATTAATTACTATGTTTACTATGGGGGAATATTACTATACTTACTATGGATGACACATACACATCATTCATCTACTCTTGGTCCGGCCCCCGGGTCCAATATATGAACCCATTGCGGCCCTCAAGTCAAAACGTTTGCCCACCCCTGTTCTAGTCCCTCTCCACTCTATGCAAAACTAAAAAAAAAAAAATTGCCTTTAGTTATATTTTAGGAATACTGTTTGCCTGACTGTAGCTCAAAACTTATCTATCTTCAGCCATCTGTTTTGGAGGTGTTGTTTAGAGTGTGAGGAAGATTAATCCCTGACAGTAATAAAAACCTATCTATTGAGATGATGTCTGTTTACTTCCCGAGTGTTCACCTGCACAGAAATGGAGAACAATCTCTCTCAAAAAGAAGCACAGACAAGGGTGCTAGAACCTTTGTCAGTTTTTTAGGTGTTTGTATTGAGCAGATTCTCATCATTTTCTGTTCTGCTGACACAGGAAGTGAAGGTAAAATACCCAACGCAGACACCAAGAAGAAACAAAGAACAAGATTGCAATAAAACCTAATGAGGTTCTGACCCGTCTCCACTTTATAAAAAAAAAAAAGAGAGAAAATATATTTGTTTACATTTGGGCTTTAGCTTCTTTTTCTGTCACTGATCCCAAAAAGCATGAAGATTATAGAGTCAGAACTTGCCTGAGGTCAGTGAGTTAGGAAATATTGATGCTATGGGATCTGCATTTTCAGGAGGCATGATAATATGTCACATCCTAATTACAAGTCTTTCTTAATCATGACAGTCTTTCTCAATCTTTTTATCCTAGGGTAATCCTTGAAAAAAAAAAATTGATCTTAAGGAGGACCTGAAATTTTCTGATCTACAGCTCACAGCATATTAAAGTGGTTGTAAAGGCTGATGGTTTTCAACATGTCTGTGTGCTGCTCCCCACCCCCCCCCCCCCCTCCTTACACACAGTTTCCCGAATACTCACCTGAGCCCACTTTTGATCTAGTGATGTGCATGGAGCCTCGGCTGAGACACAGCAGCAGGAGCCATTAGCTCCCACTGCTGTCAATCACAGCCAGTGAGACAATGAGGAGTCAGCGGGGGGGCGGATCTGAGCCACAACTCTGTGTCCTATGGATGCATAGAGCGGCGTTCTGGAGCAAGCATACACAAATGCCCCCATAGCAAGCAGCTTGCTTTTGAGGGCACTGGTCAAAGATCGCTGGCAGGGGACTCAAGAAGAGGAGGATCGGGGCTGCAGTGTGCAAAATCATTGAAATGTTTATTACAAAAACAAAGCTTTACAATCACTTTAATGTAATTAGTTGTAGATGTAATAAAAGAATGTACCATATTTTTCGCTCCTAAGATGCACCTGACAATAAGACGCACCTAGATTTTAGAGGCGAAAAACAAGAAAAAAAATTCTGAACCAATGGACTGCAGACATAGTACAGGAGATGACCAGAGACTGCGGTCCTTTGGGGAGGGGGCGGGTACCCAAATTTGACAGGTACCTGATCCTACTTCCTTGGAGTTGTCCTGCCCCCCCTCCTTCTAGTCTTATGGGGCACGTGACCAGTCCCACAAGACTACAGGGCCATTCAGGAAGTGCAGCGCTTCTCGTGCATGGGCAGTGGACACCCAGCTGTGAACCTGCAAGCTGTCACAGCCGGGTGCCCACACTGAAGATGCCGGTGCAAGGTAGAGAAGATGGCCGATGGAAGCTGGACACTGCTGGGCCGAGGAACAGGTAGGACGGAGGAGCGAGTTCTTCTTCACAGTAGAGCCGAGTGGCCGGCCCGGTATTCTAACACGGTGGTAGTGGGAATACCGGGCCAGACCCTCCATATTCGCTCCACAAGACGCAGAGACATTTTCCCCCATTTTTTGGGGGGAAAAAAAGTGTGTGTTAGGAGCGAAAAATACGGTACCTCTTTATTGTGAAACCTGAAATGCTTTTGGAGTTCATAGACAACACTACGTCTCTAATCACACTTCACGATTTGGAATCGTGGCCAGAATTGTTGGTATTCTACCCACGATTCCAAATCATGTGGCAATTGCAGCACAATTATCCTTTAATGCCACCCCAAACAGGATGTGATTCTGCTTCGATTATTGTGCTTCAGGATCATGTTGCAATAGTGGCAGACCGCGCCTTTACAAATTGCGTGATGCTTTAAGTGAAATGACAATGACATGCAAAATCGTGCAGCAGGAATGCTTATTCCCATTAAACAATAATGTGAAAGAGGCCTAGAAGTGTACTTTGGTGCTTGTTGACATCAAATTTACTTTGGTGCTCATTAACAATACTAAGGCTCCTTTCATACTGGTGCACTTTTGCCATACTTTTCCAGGGTGACAAAAGCTCATGAAAACTATTCCCAGTTAAATCCTGTGTAACTGTTCACACTGCAGGCGTGTTGCACTTTGACAAGACCTGCATCTTTTGTGCAGTTTTTTACATGTGCACCAAAAAAGACATTTTCCATTGTAAGTCAGTGGCAACACCTCAAAATCGCATAGTGTGAAAGGGCCCTAAGGGGTGTGAATATAAATAAAAAGCTTGCAGCGCTATTCTTTGTCTGAGACTTCATGTACATTTTGGTTCTGTGCAAATGTAGACATCAAATGTTATTTAGGCTATTTTCTCTGCCGGTTGAACGTTATCCATCCATTCATGAAGAATAGCATGAGTCGGGAAAATACCACATTATAGCCACTAAATGAAGCTGACAAAGTAAATAGTTATTTCCTATATTCGTCAGCTCCATTTACTGGCCTTAATGTGTTTTTTTCCCTAATTCAGTCTATTCTGTTTGAATAAATAACATTTTAACTGGTGAGGAAATAGCCTAATAACGTTTGATTTTGCTTGATTCCTAACTACTTCAAGAGAGGAGCCAGTCTTCTTGTCCTATGCTGCCTCACAGTAGTGACACCAGGAACTGGATATCACATTACTGTCAAGATACTGTGTCTATGCAGTCAGCATCAGGTCATTTTGCCACAGTTCACAGATCCGCTATCAACTGCTAGTGGAAACTTGGTTAAGAAAAGTGTTACTACTGTAGAAGGAGCTCTTTATATGGAACGTTTATAATCTAGAATAGTGTTGGGTGAAAACACACCCTAGAGATGATGCACTGACATTCATACTGTGGTTGGGCCAGGAATGTGGCTTTCTGATAACAGAATGTCCCAGAAAAAATGATTGCTTATTACATATTCACTATCGCTGCAAATGTTGGAATCAGAGAAAAATCTCTTTTTACAGGTAATTTGATGAGCTGTAATTTTTAAAGCATCACCTATGTAAACTTTTGAGTATTTTAGTTTGTTGCCATTTTAAGATTACGCACATCTTTTGAGGCCTAATATATTTTTTTTATCCATTTACTCAATGCAATGAGGCGCCTAAAATTAGGTTTTAATGTATTTTTCCTGAAAATTCAGCTTTAGTGAACAGTTGTGCAAATATTGTACAATGTAAAAAATTGCAATTACTACCTTTTTGTATTCTACAGGTTTTCTGCTTCATAAACAGTATACAGTTTTTGAGTGTTAAATGAAAACATAATTTAGCAGTGAAAGGTTTAGCAGCTAACTATATTTTGCAACATGTTACACCCATATTTAAGTTGTAACGTGTTGCTAAGCTCTCTTGTGAGCAACGCAGGGGTTGTTCTATCCTGTAGTAGCTGTCACGTTTGAAATCAGCGGGAGTTCTGAGAATGAATGAACTACAAGTTTCCTCTGCCACCACGGTAGTTCTCAATAGAATACAAGTGCAGTAATCATGGCACTCCTTGTCCATTAACACTTCCTCCAGCTCTCCAAATGAAAGACTGTACCTTAGTAGAGACAGAGAGCTGGAGGAAGAGTTTGTAGGAGCCTAGCATTGTACCCGCGATGCCGTTTGCCGGTGCAGTGCTTTGCAGGCCCTTGTGGGGGAAAAAAAAAACTTTTTTTTTTTTTTCCTTCCTGCAAATATATATATGCATTTATCATTTTTTAAAAGGTAAACTTAGCATTTAAAGTATATCAAAACATCAAGAATAACAATGTAATATATTGCAACTTACTAGATTTAGTAGCTGCATTAGTTGTCTTTTTTTTCCAGTCTATGCACATTTTCTGTAAGTTCAGAAAAATACCTGTTGATTCAGTCAGAAACCTTGTGTTGTGTAAGTTTTTCTGTGCACTAAACTGAAATCTCAATGTTAATAATGTTTGCAGTTGTCTTCTGTGAGCTAGTGAGCAACTCCTCTCTTTGTAACAGAGAGGGGCAGTAGTCTGTAGTCCAAATCAGGAGTGAAGCCTAAGGGTACAGCACTGCTCAATAGATAAAGTTCAATGAGTGTTGTCACTCTTGGACAGGAAGTCCATTTTGCAGTATATTGACCTGGATGATAAAATAGGAAAACCAAACAACGCCGCAGCCAGAGCCATCTAGGTGATATTAGACAATTTTCCCTCCCAAAATGGTATAAGGCTGGCATGCCCTATTTCCACCCTATAAAAAGGCAGGATATGCAGGTGACCTGCTTTTCTTTGCAACACATCCAGACTTCTCTTCCCAACCTCATGGCAGAATTCAAATATGGTAATTTTGGATATTAGACCAAAAATTGGAAGTTTGCAATGGCAAGGGGTTTCAAAACCAAAAATAAAAATTTAATCTATTGCAGCTTTCGATCCTTTTCATGTGGTAGCTGCATTTGTTTGTTTTTTTTAGACCTTTTTCATTAATTTTACCTGGCAATTCTTCCAGTAACACATTTTAATTCCAGAAATGATGATGCTCTCCCTGTCCCTCTCATCTCTCAGCCAGGGTGGATAAAAATCAATGATTTGGGGGTGTGTCCAAGATGGCGACCGGAGCGGCCGCATAATCCGGAGCTCCAGCGCCGATTTTCGGAATCCGCTGCCATCCGTGCAGCAGCGGATCACAGTGGAGCAGAGGAGGGTCCTGGTGTCATTCCGGATACCTGGGAGGTGGAATCCGGGCGACATTTCCGCCCCTCGTGGCGGCGGACATCCGCGGCCTGGTGCGGCCGCGCGGGCCGGGGCTTTGGCGTCTTTCATCCACACCCGCTGCCATCCGGGCTGTGGGGGATCATCCGAGGACGTCTGCAGCGTCCTCTGTATCACAGAGGCTGGGAGAGGGACGCCGCTGTGTATTGCTGCTCCCCGCGGCGGCGGCGACGTTTGCGGCCTACACCTTCTGCCAGAGGCCTCCTTTCACCTGGACACAGTGAGTGGGGGGTACAGGCGGCATCCTGTCACTATGATCTCCCCACAGTGCTTTGGGGAGTGGGCCACATATTAATAGCCCCAGAATCCACCATCCTCTGTGACTGTGGCCCTTACTCTGCTCAGAGGCCTACTGGGGCCTTGATACTGCCCCAGAGGGTGTCTCCCTGCGGAGCCCTGTGCTCAGAATTGGAGGTCCTCTGCTTCCTGCTTCCCATCCGTCCCTCTCATATCCTGAGTTGGGATCCAGTGCCATCATCTTGCTCCAACGTGAATTTTTTGCAGGATTGCTGCGACTTATGTTCTATCTACCCTCTCAAGGCTTGCTGAATGTTTTTACAATATAATGTTATCGCATATGGATCTGACAGCATCCATGTAACTACAACCCTGAACCTATTTTGGGCGCTATAGGTCCCCTGGGGTTATAATCTTCACTCACTTTCCAATTTTCAGTTGATCACCCCCGGGAGATTACTTGTATGCCGTCCACCAAGAAAAAAAAGGGACAAGCTCAGAAGTCCCTCACAACATACCTACTTAAGGCTCACGAGATTTGCGGCATGTCTCCAGTCAATACAGAGCAAGCATCCCTGTCCGATCCCGCACGGGATACCACCGCTCCCTTATCGGCCTTAGTCAGCGAAAATACACAGCATCTCACAAAAGGGGACTTGGAGTCCTGCTTGGAATCTATGTACGCCAAACTAGCTGCCAAATTTCAATCAGAATTGCATAAAAGCACTAATGTTCTCTCTCAGGAAATAGCCACGCTGGGCTCTAGGACAGACCGCTTGGAAACCAAACCCGATGAACTTAGCCTTGCCTATGGTGAACTTTCCAGAGAGCATGATCATTTACAAATGGCCTTTTCACAACTGCAGGCGCAGGTCGAGGATCTTGACAATCGCAATCGCAGGAATAATCTGCGAATCAGGGGAATCCCGGAGTCTATGTCAGATTTTTCATTAATTATAACCAAGTTGTTCAAGTCACTCCTCCCAGATCGTGACCCTGGATCTTTTGCTTGTGACCGCATCCACAGAGCCCTACGCCCTAAACCTCCTGCTGACAAGCCGCCTAGGGATATTGTCTTGTGCATGAAGGATTTTCTGACCATGGAAGAAATCCTCAGAGCTGCTCGCAATACTCCAACAATCTCCTTTGAGGGCTCGGTTTTACAAATCTATCCTGATGTTTCCCCGGCCACGTTGGAGAAACGTAGAAAGATGAAAGAAGTTACAACTGCCCTGTTCTCAGCTCGTATCCGCTACAAGTGGGGCTTCCCTTTTAAGCTGATAGTTCCACACAATGGGAGCACATATATAGCTACATCCCCTCCCAAAGGTAGAGCAATCTTGGCCAAATTGGGCTTGGCGGATGCCCCATCACCTCAACGTCCACCCTCCACCCCTCGTATTTCTCCCATTTGGCATACCCCTTCCCCACGGAGGGATAGAAGGAGAGTCAGACAAGAACCGGGTTGACGTGTCCACTTTCACTTGCCTAATACTCATTGTCTTGATAGTCTTTGGTTTGGTCTATTGTTTTTTATGACTTTACTAAGATTTGGGACACAGGGATTTTGCTCTCTATTTTTTACATTGTCAGGTTGTGTATTTCTGTGGTTGTTGCTGTGATATTTTTGCAATACTGAATATTTTGTATGCCTTGCATTGATAACTGTACGGGTTAAGGTATAACAAGGGTCATTGGACCCTCCTAATTGCGCCCATTGATTCATGGTTGTACTACTCTTTGACACGTTACCCCACCCTGCCTCCTGACATGGCCGGAGGTGTCGCCGCCCGATTGCGGGGTGGCAGCTCTGTTTTCCATGTTCTAAGGAGACAGGGTTTGGGCCCATGTGGCCCCTTAATGTTTGAACTTTTTGTTTTATGAGGTATGACGACTTTTCTGCCTGATCCACGTTCTTCAGTTACCCTTTCAAATATAGAAGATGTTAAAGCTTCTTCTCCATTGTTTTTCGCTTTTTCTTTTCTTAAAACTTTAGTGCATGTGGATGGTATTATGTCGGTCTGTGGACGTCACGACTCCTATGTTGGGGTCTGGAGGTCCCCTAGGCTGGTTCTGCCACCTGTATGTCTGTCTGATGCAGACTTGCGGGTTTCTATGTCTAGTCAAATAACTTTAGGGGATATCCTTGTAATGTGTACTTTTATGATGATAGTGGCAAGCTCTGTTTATTATGGTAATGCAATGTATTTCACATAATGTCCAGGGTTTCAATTCGCCAAATAAGCGCAAAACAGCCTTTCTTCAATATAAAAGATTAGGAGCAAAAATCATCTTATTACAGGAAACACATTTTGCAGCCGCAAAACACCCGACCTTTTTTCATAGATCCTATAGGCAGGGGTATTATACCCTGCATTCCTCCAAGAGTAGGGGAGTGGCCATTTTTCTACATAACTCATTTCCTTTTGAGGTTCAACATGTGTATCGTGATCCAGACAGTAGGTTTATTATTCTTAAGGGCACCCTTTCAGGTCGAGAACTTACAATTGCTAATGTCTATGCACCAAATTCGGCACAGGCTACCTTTTTTTCTAAATTTTTTGGTGCTCTGGATAAATTTTTGTCCCCCCATCTATTGGTGGGTGGTGATTTTAATCTGGTGGCAAATCCTCTTTTGGACCGTAGCTCCGCCTCGCACACTTCCCAAGCTTTCCCAAAATCCCTTACTAAGAAACTAGATGCCCTCCAGTTGGTGGATGCTTGGAGGGCGCACAACACGGGAGCCAGGGATTACACATTTTATTCCCACCCACATGACTCTTATGCTAGACTAGACTATATCTTTTGTACCCCTATTTTGCTAGCTAATTCTAGGATGGCTAGTATTCATTTGAGCACCTGGTCGGATCACAGTATTATGGCCTTATCTATCACGTTTGTGGGATTGGCACCTACTCCCTTTTCATGGAGACTTAATGATTCTATGCTAACTGATACTGACTCTCGGCAGGAGGTGGTTGCATCTCTTAAGGAATACTTTCAATCTAATTCAACCCCTGATATTTCCCCAGCCACACTCTGGGTAGCCCACAAGGCGGTCCTACGGGGCCGACTTATCTCTATGGCTTCGGCCAGAAATAAAAAACGTTGGCAGCAGATACTACTTTTAACCCGAGAATTAGAAGCACACTATAGAAGCCATGTAGCTGATCCATCTTTACTTAATAAACAGCTGTTGTCCCAAAAACGCTTGGAACTGAATGGCCTACTTTCCCAAAAAACTGAAAAGGCCCTCCGCTGGTCGAAGGCCTCGTTCCTATTACATAGCAACTCAGCATCTACCATGTTTGCTAGGAAATTGAACCATTCTTTGCGCCCCCCACATGTGTATAAATTGCGTACTAATTCAGGTGCTATCTCATCATTACCTCAGGAAGTTTTGGGTATTTTTGAAAATTTTTATTCTAAACTACTGGCTTCTCCACAGTCGGATTCTGTTTCTCTATCAGATTCATGGCTAGATTCTATACCCCTTCCTGCTCTCACACCTTCTCAGATTGCCTCTCTTAATGCCCCCTGTACTTTAGAGAAAATAACATGTGCAATAGGAACGCTGAAACGCTCTACTGCACCGGGTCCTGATGGATTTACTGCTGGCTATTATAAACATTTTGCCTCTACATTGGCTCCATACTTGATAACACTATTTAATGATGTTTTACAGGGGGGTAAATTCCCCGAGGAGATGTTGTTAGCTAACATGTCTCTAATACCCAAGCCACAGAAAGACCACTGTTTGCCGCAAAACTATAGACCAATCTCAGTCATGAATAATGATCTGAAGATATTTAGCTGCATTTTGGCGAACAGGTTGGCTCCTATTATCTCCTCTTTGGTATCTCCAGACCAGTCGGGTTTTATTCCCGACAGATTTATTACTGATAACATTCGTCTCACTCTAAACGTTATTCAAGATGCCAATTTACATTCCAAAGAGGTTCTGTTGATGAGTTTAGACATAAACAAGGCCTTTGACAGTGTCCTTTGGCCCTACTTGTTCTCTTTGCTACAGAAAATGGGCTTCAGTGATGGGTTTTTGGCAGGCATACATGCCCTATACGACTCTCCTAAAACAAGAATAAGGCTTCCTGGCTGTAACTCTGACTTTTTTACATTGGGTAGAGGTACCCGTCAGGGTTGTCCTCTTTCGCCCCTTTTGTTTGCGCTGGTGTTGGAACCTTTGGCATTGGCGATCAAATCACATTCGGATATTTCTGGCTATTCGTTATTAGTTTCACACTTTAAGCTGAGCATGTATGCTGATGATGTTATGCTTTTTATTACTAACCCGTTGACTTCTTTGCCCAATTTGTGTGTCGTATTGAATGATTTTGCTAAAGTGTCAGGCCTCACCGTTAATTTTACCAAATCGGTAATTATGCCTGTTAATGTTCCTGACTCCCTAAGTGCATCTCTCCGTAGTTCTTTTCCATTTCGCTGGGTCAAGGACAGGATATCCTATTTGGGGATTAATCTTGCTCCCAGATACTCGGATATGTTTGTGGCTAATTATCCACCATGTGTATCACGTCTCTTTACTCTACTGAAGATTTGGCATGGTTATCATATCTCCTTTCTGGGTAGAGTCACGGCGGTTAAAATGAATATCTTGCCCAAACTGCTTTATCTTTTTAGAGCACTTCCAGTTCCGGTTTCAAAAACGTTTTTGGATCATTTTCAGCGGATTATTTACAATTTTATTTGGGGAAATAAGCATCCACGTTTTGCCTCATCCATTTTGTATCGCTCACAACGGACGGGAGGTCTTGGTCTTCCCAACTTTTGGCTATATTACCTCTCGGCTCGTTTTGCGCAATTATCACAATGGGCTACTATTAACTCTAAAATCCCATGGATTAAGTTTGAGTCTCAGTCGATACGTCCTTTTTATTTACCGGGAATTTTATGGTCTAAAATCTCCCCCCGATCGCTTACTTTTCATAACTCTATAGTGACCCACTCACTGACACTCTGGTCCAAATACAAGGCTAAGCTGAGTTTAGTCTCTCATATTCCCCCAGGTGTTTCATTTTTTGGTGATCCTACTTTTGTTGTAGCCTTTTCTTCCCCTCGCATGTTTCGTTGGTGGTATGATCGATCCTTTATCAGATTGTCTGATTTCCAAAGAGGAGGATCTTCTATTACCTTCGATATGCTGCGCGTGCTATTTGATGTTCCTCTTCGTGAGTACCTTCGTTATAGACAGATTAGGCACTTTTTTAATGCGCACTTTGGCCTTACCCCGTCTTCTCCGATCTCTTTTTTTGAGCGTGTCAGCCGTGACTCTCCTAGAGGTAGGGGTCTTATTTCAGATCTTTATCACCAATTTTTGATCTGTCTTTTTCATGCTCCTCCTATGTACAGGCAGAGGTGGGAGGAGGATTGTGGTATCACTTTTTCGGATGAGGATTGGGACTCCATGGTGGATAATATATGCAAGAGCTCTAGATCTCTTTCGGTTCGTGAGACGGCCCTTAAAGTTTTAACCAGATGGTATTATACTCCGTCCAGACTACATACAATGTTTCCACAAACATCCCCTTTATGTTTCCGGGGCTGTGGCCGCACAGGTACTTTGGTCCATATGTTTTGGGATTGCCCAAACATATCTTTGATCTGGCGTAAGATATCTGAGGTGTCTACCTCACTATCGGGCAACCCGATACAGTTGTCTATACAGACCTGTTTATTGGGGGTTCATATCCCAGGGGTCTCTGATGCCACTCTGAGATTGCTACATACATTATGTATTGCCACTTTGTGGTCCATTGCCCTGCATTGGCGGTCTAATGCTGTACCCTTGGACTCTGTTTTACACAGAATTGACGCTGTAATGCTTATGGAACGTATTCATTATACACTACTGGATAAGATGCACTTATACGATAAAAAATGGGAGTCATGGAAGGATTGTAGACATTTATTGCATGATTGACAACATCCCCGGTAAAGAATGGCTGACATATATTGTTGATAGCTGTATCACTCAATCTGTCATTTATGTATCTCATGCACTCATAACTTTCTTTCTTCCTCTATCTTCTTTTTTATGTTAATATACTTTTATGTATTGTACGTTTCAAATGTGCCATATTTTTGTTGACAATATCACTTTCATACTGTGCTGTTGTTTTACTGTCTACTTATGTACAATAAAATCGTTTGTAAACAAAAAAAAAATCAATGATTTTTAAAAAAAAATTTAAAAAATCGGATTTTTTTTATTTAAATCAGATTTTTTTTGATTTAAATCAGATTTTTTTGAATAAAATGCTTTTTTAGGAAAATATATTACCATCCAAAGGTTATTCCATCATGAAATAAAGATTAGTTTTATAATTATGTAGAATAAGGCTGTATATGTTTAATTTTTTTGGTAAATAAATTCCATGAATCCATTCACAATGTCATGCTCTTCCAGAGGTTTTTGTAAGATTATTGGGCAGTTTCTCTGCCTACAAGATATTATCACAGATGCTTGGTTTACTTTTGCAGTTCTCAAAAATGAATTTGACTCAGCGGAGATCACATGCCTCTTCTTCACAGCAAAAATGTTATAACATGAACAGAGTTAAGAAAAAGACCTTAATCCTAACTTCTACAAACCTATGAATACAGAATCAACCCCTTCAGTGCTAAGTTTCAAGAAGTTCAGTGAATAGAATAGAAACAATATTTTTCTGATTCTTTGGAGTGGAATAGATCTGCACAAGAAGAAAGTGAAACTAAGTGTGAGGAGGAAGGGGCTGACAGTCTAAGTTTCTTAAAATATATATATTTTGTTTAGCCAAATTAGTTAACAAACATGGATGTTTAAGCAAATCACATATGCTGTAATGTTATTGTTTCATTTGAATAAATCTTTAAATTGTTATTATTAAGGTAATGATTATTTTTCTCCTTCCTAAGTACAACAGAAAAGTTTTCCAAATATGAATGATTAACCTATTAAACTGAGGATAAAAAAACTAATATGAAAAGTTGTTATTCTATAAATCTTCATCTACTTGCATATTAAAGTTATACCAGCAAGAATTAGTCTTTATGTACAAAACTAGGATTTAAAGCAAGCCTTACTGACTAGTGATTTAAATCCGTTTGATTTAAATCAAATCCACCCTGCTCTCGGCAGAAAGAAGATGGGAACCTTACTCCTCTCCTATTAGCCATACCATAGAGGAACATGGATCTGTGATCCCCAGAGATAGCTGACAATGTAATTGATAACAGTCAGCACAGAAAGCTATTAGCTCACAGGAATTCTGGCAAATATTTTTTTTGTGAATTTATTAAACAGAAATCGTAAAACATTTTAATGGTATATCAAAAGGGACCAAATAAGAGAAGTGCGTTATTAGAGTTTACATGCCCTGTAATACTCCCTACTCCTGTTTTTGGATCATAGAAGTAAATTTTCCCTTCAAGGGTGGCACAGTTGCAGTGATACCTCACATGTATGGGATGATCGCTGTTTGCACCCTTAAAAGCATCAGATCACAAGATCGTTGTAATCAAATGTCTTCCCATTTTAAAAATGGAGCTGTTTACATCTGAGAAAACCTGGAAGTGATGAATGCTCATCGTTTCCAGTTTCCTGTATCATAGAGGCAATCAGAGCCGATCTGGCCTCTTTTTGCCTCTGTGATCAGCCGGCGGTGGGACGGGAGAGCCTGAGAGAGCCGCAGGAGGGTGGAACGTCCTATCCTGCTGCTTGTAAGAGCTATCCAATAGCTAATTAGCTGCTTGGATTGCTTGTACAAGAAAGGCTCTAAAAAACGATACCAGGATGATGCCTGCAGCTGCAACTGACCACGCTGTGCTCTCATGGCTAGTGTGGTCAGTTTTTTTAAAAATAGGAAAGCAGAGGGACTGGTAGGAACACCAGGGATTTTACACAAAGGAAGAAATACAATAAGTACAGAAAAAGTTTTCATACAAGTACATGGTACAGCAGACTCATATCAGAAATAGGAAATGTTGGTTTACATACACTTTAAAGCATATTTAAGCCCGAAGACAAAAAAATGTAATATATTTTTTAGGAAAAGAACAATTTAAGCGAGTACAGAAAATACCTGTTGATCTTGTCGGAAATGCAGTTAAATTGCCATTTTTGTAATAGGTATAGAAAAATTTTATTTAAAGGTTATGCCACAGCTACTATACAGTATTTCCTTCCTGACAACCCCAATCCGTATTCCATTCCAAGTTGAGTTGTTATGAAAAAACAAAAATGCTAGGATAGGGTTAGAACAGGTACAGAATCCCAAAGATGAAGGTACAATCACTTTCCCTTATCCCTGGTTAAACTTCTTAGCTTCCCAAATCCAACATATGTTTGGTTAGCCCAGTGGAGGTATGTACTGGATGGACTATTGTCTTTATTCAACCTTACCAACTACCGTATTTTTCGCTCCATAAGGCGCACGGTTTTCCCCCCAAAAAAAGGGGGGAAAATGTCAGTGCGTCTTATGGAGCGAATATGGAGCGGCCAGTCCGGTATTTCCACCGCTGCCGTGTCAGAATACTGGCCGGCCACTCAGCTCTGCAGCGGGCCTTATGGAGATGACTGCTGACCTTTGGGGAGGTGGGGAGCGGGTACCTGAATTTGACCGGTACCCGCTCTTACTTCCTCGGAGTTGTTCTTTGACCTTACCTGTTCCTCTATCCAGCGGCGCGCTGTCTTCCCAGCTTCTGTAGTGTCGGCGCTGGGCTTGACAGCCGGGTGCCAAGTGCGCATGCGCAAGAAGCGGTGCTTTTTGTGAATGGTAAGGCGGTACCTGGGACACATGACAGATCCCAGAAGCCGCCAGAGCAATCACAAAGCGCAAGTGCTTCTCGCTCATGCGCACTGGGCACCCAGCTGTAATGCCGAGCGCCGACACTACAGAAGCCGGGAAGACAGTGCGCGGCTGGATAGAGGAACAGGTAAGATCAAAGAACAACTCCGCAGAAGTATGAGCGGGTACCTATCAAATTCAGGTACCTGCTCCCCCCCTCCCCAAAGGTCAGCAGTCATCTCCTGTACTGTCCACAGTCTCTGGTCATCTCCTGTACTGTGTCCGCAGTCTCTGGTCATCTCCTGTACTATGTCCGCAGTCTCTGGTCATCCCTGTGCTGTCCGCAGTCTCTGGTCATCCCTGTGCTGTCCGCAGTCTCTGGTCATCCCTGTGCTGTCCACAGTCTCTGGTCATCTCCTGTACTATGTCTGCAGTCCATTAGTTCAGAATTTTTTTTTCCTGTTTTCTGCCTCTAAAACCTAGGTGCGTCTTATGGTCAGGTGTGTCTTATGGAGCGAAAAATACGGTATGTACAACAGTACATAGCTGGTAAGGTTGAATACAGACAATAGTCCTTCCAGTGTAACCTACAGTGAAGGAAATAATTATTTGATCCCCTGCTGATTTTGAATGTTTTCCCACTCACAAAGAAATGATCAGTCTAAAAATCGAATGGTAGGTGTATTGTAACACTGAGAGACAGAATAGCAACAAAAAATTCAAAAGAAATGCATGTCTAACAAATGATGCACTGATTTGCATGTTCACAAGGCAAATAAGTATTTGATCCCCTTCACAAAACATGACTTAGTACTTGGTGGCAATTCCCTTGTTGTAATCACAGATGTCAGACATTTCCTGTAGTTGGCCACCAGGTTTGCAGACATCTCAGGAGGGATTTTGGCCCACTCCTTTTGGCAGATCCTCTCCAAATCATTAAGGTTTGGTGGCTGATGTTTGGCAACTCAAACTTTCAGCTCCCTCCACAGATTTTCAATTGGATTAAGGTTTGGAGACTGACTAGGCCACTCCAGGACCTTAATGTGCTTCTTGAGCCACTCCTTTGTTCCCTTGGCCGTGTGTTATGGGTCATTGTCATGCTGGAACACCCATTCATGACCCATTTTTAATGCCCAGGCTGAGGGAAGAAGGTGCTCACCCAAGATTTGACAGTACATTGCCCTTTTCATCGTCCCTTTGATGTGGTGCAGTTGTCCTGTCCCCTTAGCAGAAAAACACCCCCAAAGCAGAATGTTTCCACCACCATGTTTGACAGTTGGGATGGTGTTCTTGGGATCATAGGCAGCATTCCTCCTCCTCCTCCAAACACAGTGAGTTGAGTTGATGCCAAAGAGTTTGATTTTGGTCTCATCTGACCACACCACTTTCAACCAGTCCTCCTCTGCATCATTCAGATGTTCAGTGGCAAACTTCAGACGGGCTCGGACATGTGCTTTCATTGCCGGCATAGTGTGTTACCAATTGTTTTCTTGGTGACTATGGTCCCA
Organism: Staurois parvus; assembly: GCF_062004578.1. Taxonomy (NCBI): domain Eukaryota; kingdom Metazoa; phylum Chordata; class Amphibia; order Anura; family Ranidae; genus Staurois; species Staurois parvus. The sequence goes on from NW_028317904.1 coordinate 813,667, forward strand.
GCTTCCTGGAGGTCATTGACAAGATCCTCACGTGTAGTTCTGGGATGATTCCACACTGTTCTCATAATCATTGACACTCCAAGAGGTGAGATCTTGCATGGTGCACCAGACCTAGGGAGACTGATAGTTGTTTTGTGTTTCTTCCATTTGTCAATGATTGCACCAACTGTTGTCACCTTCTCACCAAGCTGCTTGGCGATAGTTTGGTAGTCCAGTCCAGCCTTCTGTAGGTCTACAATCTTGTCCCTAACATCCTTGGACAGCTCTTTGGTATTTGCCATGGTGGAGAGTTTGGAATCTGATTGTTTGATTGCTCCTGTGGACAGGTGTCTTTTTTACAGGTAACAACATGAGATTAGCAGCACTCCCTTTAAGAGACTGCTTCTAATCTCAGCTTGTTACTTGTATGAAAGACACCTGGTAGCTAGAAATCCTGCTGAATGATCAGGGATCAAATACTTATTTCCCTCATGAACATGTAAATCAGTGCATGATATGTTAGACATGCATTTCTTTTGAATTTGTTGTTGCTATTCTGTCTCTCAGTGTTACAATACAATCCATTCAATTTTTAGACTGATCATTTCTTTGTGAGTGGGCAAACATTAAAAATCAGCAGGGGATCAAATACTTATTTCCTTCACTGTATGTGGTTGTGTTCATGCAAAAATCATATCCTATATATTGTATATTGCGTTCGCTAAGATGCCCATTTAAGAGTTTTTTTTTTTGGGGGGGGGGGGGTTTAAACGCTCAATGCTTCCCGCCAACACCACTGGTTATGAAATTGAGTTCCACATCCCTAGCTGCTCTGACAGTGAAAAAAAACCCTACACAGTTTAAGGTTAAATCGCTTCTCCCATTTCATTAACTGGCCCCATGTCTTCTTATACATCCTGAGACTGAATAGTTTATTATTTATGCTAGAATCACCATTGAGGTTGTATACCGCTATCATATCTCTTCTCAAGCGTCTCTTCTCCAGGGAGAGTAAGTTTAATGTTTGTAGTCTTTCCTCGTAACTGAGGTCCTCCTTAACTTATTAACTTTGTTGCCCTTCTCTGGACTCTCTCCAGCTTAATTACAACCTTCCTGAGGACTGGTGACCAGAACTGGACAGCATACTCCAGATGTGGCCGAACCAGTTTCATAAAGTGGCAGGATTATAGTTTTATAAATAAAATAAACTTAATGCTGCGCTGCTAATGTAAAATATACATACCAAATCATCAAACAATTGAATATGAAAACATCAAATATATATAAAAACGGGATCAAATCTCCTACACTCAAGCAGAGGAAACAGAGGAATCTCCAATAGAGATTGAAACCATTTGGAGCCACCAAACACAGACTGCACTTGGTAGCTCCAAATGTTTTCAATGGTGTTTTTTTTATACATGTGTACATGTAAGTGCATTACTTTTAATAAAATGTACCTATTGGAACATACTGCACTATTGGAGATTCATCTGTTTCCTCTGCATGAGTGTAGGAGATTTGATCCCAAGTGACCCTTAAAGGGACTGTTTTTATTCTCTGGTTCGGAGATCAAGGGAAAGGAAAGAGGGCACCCAGTGGTTCTAAAACTGTGTATGACCAGGAGTAGAGAAACCCCAATTTATTTATTATCTTAAGCACATTCCAATTGTATTAAAGTGAGAGACCTGTGAGCACTGAGGTGGCACAATCTGCATGTTTTGCAGCACTCTAAGAGATGGTGTTGGTTATATGAGCACGTGAGAAATCCTATGGAGTTAAGGAAGTTGAAGTAAAGCTATAGCCACGATTCACCGTTCAAATTCATATTCACATGGACTTGTTTCTGTGGACATTTTATTTTTTATGATTTATGCACGGTTTTATATGTATATTTGATGTTTTCATTTTCAATTGTTTGATGATTTGGTATGTATATTTTACATTAGCAGTCTAGCATTAAGTTTATTTTGTTTATGTTGTGGGAACACAATTTTCGATGCTAGCAGCAGCTCTATACATTATTTTTCATTACATGGTCACATTGAGGTAGCACTGGAGTTAATTCTTCATCTTGTCTGTTATCATTTTATCTCTGGAGTAAATATACTTTTTATGCATGCTATTGCTGAGCCTGTCATCTATTGGGACCCCCGTGTAAGTTGCGTGTAACTTGCACTCATATTTTTAGCCCCCAAGTGTATTACTTTACATTTTTCAGCATTAAACCTAATTTTCCAAGGTATTTGTCCACGCCTTAATTTGATTGAGGTCTTCTGTATCCTGCTGTGACGTTATTGCCCTACTGAGCTTTGTATCATCAGCAAACACTGAGATTGAGTTACTTATACCAACCTCTATATCATTTATGAACACGTTCAAAAGAATTGGTCCCAAGACAGAGCCCTGGGGTACCCCACTTATACTAGGGATGCACCGAAATTGTGGTGGCCAAAACACCCCTTTCGGTCGTCGGCCGATATGAAAAAAAGCACCGATACAGGTGCTGGAATAACCCACCCCTCGCCTCTGCCTCCTCGCCTCCACCGGCTGCCCTCAGTCTTACCTAAGAAACCATCTAACGATCCTAGTGCTGGGCATAGAGATTAGTGAACAAAATATAGCCTCCACTCATCTCTATGCCCGTGCAGGACTGGAGCGATGTCACTTCCTTTCCAGTCAAATTTTTTTTTTTTTTTAATAAAAGCACTAGATCAATGCCTTTTTTTTTTTTTCAGATGCTTTACATTGTAGAGGAGAGATGTGGGGTCTTATTGACCCCATATCTCCATAAAGAGGACCTGTCACTAATTATTTGTATCACAAGGGATGCATGCATTACAATGTTTTTTAAAGGGACAGTGCAAAAACAAAAAAACTAATTTAAAAAAAAAGTTTAAAGTGCCCTGTCCCCACGTGCTGGCACGTAGTGGTGAACGCATACATAGGCCATGTGCACATATGTAAATGTTGTTCAAACCACGCATGTGAGGTATCGCCATGAACGCCGGAGCAAGAGCAATAATTCTCGCACTAGACCTCTGTAACTTTACACTGCTAACCTGTAGAAATTTTTAAAGCATCACTCATGGAGATTTTTAAGTACCGCAGTTTCACGCCATTCCACAAGCGTGCACAATTTTGAAGCGTGAAATATTGGGTATCTATTTACTCGTAACATTCTCCTTCATTGGGGTATATATTGTTTTTTTTTAATCAAAGTGTATTTTTAAAAAAATATATATTCATTTTTAAAATCTGCATGTTTTGGTTTTTGGCCAAGTGCATTTTGAATTTTCGGTTTCGGCACCAGAATTTTCATTTCGATGTACCACTACCACATACCACCCCAGACCAGTCTAAATACATGCTATTACTCACCACCCTTTTGGATGCGCTCCTGTAACCAGTTTTTAACCGCATGCCGCCCAGCCACTGTACATATACGGCGGCAGGGCGGCACTCACAGGCAAAACCACGTTTTAAGACGTGTGTTTTGTAAACAAATAGGGGGCATGCATGCGAGGCACGCCGCCGCCCTATTTGTCCCGCAGATCACCGCCGCAGATGTCAGTTGCCGGGTCACAGCAGCTCCTTAGCGGCTATGTCCCGGCGATCGGCGGCAAACAGTGACAGAGAGCACAGCTGCAGTAGCTGTGCAGTCTGTCACTTCCTTCTCAGCTTGAGGATGAGCTGATCGAGAGAGAACAGTTTCTCTTTCTCGATCAGCCTTGTCCCGCCCAGTACACACCCCCGCCCACTAGTAAAACACTCCCCTCACTCCTATAACCCTTCCCTGCAAAATAAAGTTAACCCCTTCCTCCCCATTGCCATTAGTACAGTGTCAGTTTTTTTTTTTTGCACTGATTACTGTATTAGTGTTTTTGGGGATGTCAGTACCCCCCAATGTCAAAATGTCCGCCGCAGTCCCGCCATAAGTCGCTGGTCGCTGCCATAAGTCCCTGATCGCCGCCATAATTTGCTGATCGCTGCCATTATTAGTATAAAAAAAAAACTAAAAATCCCAGTATCTTTCCCGCCATTTGTAAACGCTATAACTTTCACGTAAACCAATTAATTTACACGTATTGGGTTTTTTTTTTAGCAAAGACATGTCGCAGAATGCATTTTGGCAGAAATTTATGACTAAATTTGATTTTTGCATTTTTTTTTTTACTGGACATGTTTTATAGCAAAAAGTCCAAAATATTGTTTTTTTTTTCCTCAAAATTGTCAGCCTTTTTTTTTTATAGCGCAAAAAAAAAAAAACGCACAGGTGATCAAATACCACCGAAAGAAAGCTCAATTTGTGGGGAAAAAAGGATGTAAATTTCATTTATGTACCATATTGCATGACCGCGCAATTGTCCGTTAAACTAGCGCAGCGCTGTATAGCAAAAAAATGGCGTAAATTGCAGTATTTATACCATAGTTTGTAGACGCTATAACTTCCACAAAAAGCAATCAATATACACTTATTGGGATTTTGTTTACCAAAAACATGTAGCAGAATACATTTTGGCCTAAATTTATAACCAACTTTGAGTTTACTATATATTTTTTATAGCTGAAAATAAAAAATATTGTTTTTCTTCCAAATTTTTTGCCTTTTTTTGTTTATAGTGTGAAAAATAAAAAGCGCACAGGTGATCAAATTACACCGAAAGAAAGCTCTATGTGTGTGAAAAAAAGGACGTAAATTTCGTTTGGGTGCAGCATTGCATGACCGCGCAATTATGAGTTGAATTAGTGCAGCGCCGAGTAGCAAAAAGAGGCCTGGTCATTGAGGGGGGTAAATCCTCTGGAGCTCAAGTGGTTAATACATGTACAAGCTCTCTGGTCCATGCCTACAGCCATCAGTTTGTAAATTAAACGCTTATGGGGAACTGTATTGAATGCTTTTGCAAAATCCAGGTAAACCACATCCACCGCCCTCCCTTTATCTAGATGCCAGCTCACTTCCTTATGGAATGTTAACAGGTTGGTTTGGCAAGAACGACCTTTTGTAAAGCCATGCTGATTACTACTGATGATACTGATTTTATAAGCAAAATCTTGGATATAGTCCCTTCTCATACCCTCCAATAGTTTACACACAATCGATGTTAGACTGACCCAGGAATGTATCTCTGCCTTTTTTAAATATTGGTACCACATTGGCCCTTCACCAATCAGCTGGTATGATTCCTGTTAGTATGCTGCCCATAACAATTAGTAATAGTGGCCTTACTGATTTCTTTGAGGACTCTCAGGTGTAAGCCATTTGGTCCTGGTGATTTATTTGCGTTAAGTATTTTTTGGACACTGGCTTCTGTAAGCCACAAGGGTGCATTCTGGGATGTGTTACTAATGTAATCTTGACTACTATACCCCTCCTTTTTCTTAGTAAAAACTGAGGAGAAGAATGCATTTAGGACAGTTGCCTTTTCCTTATCATTTGTGACCAACTTCACTTTGCCATCCTTTATGGGGCTAATATGTTCTGACCTTGCTTTTTTAATATTAATATGTTTAAAGATTTTTTTTTCATTCTCCTCTGCTGTGTTTCTCATGGTCTATCTTAGCCGTCCTGAATGCGTTCTTACATTTTTTTTTTTTTTGCATTCCTTGTAGTGTTGGAATGCTGCCAGTGACCCCTCTGCCTTATATTTTTTAAAGGCCATTTTTTTAATTTAATATCTCTTTTTACTTTACAGTTTAGCCACCCAGGTTTAATCTTGGCTCTTTCATTTTTGCTGCCTGTTGGGATACACTAGCTAATACCTCTATTTTATATGTTCCTAAAGTACTCCCATTTTTCCTCGGTTTTAAGTGTTTCAAGGATTTGGTCCCATTTAATATCTTGTATTATTGTGCGCAGTTTAGGAAAGTTGGCTCTTTTGAAACACCTATTGCTATTTTGCCCCAAGCTCTAAACGTCTATGAAAAAAGATAAATTCTGTTAACAATTGGAGAATGCTCATATTTTAAGCATTGTATCTAGAAGAAAGTTAGGCAAATGCTAAATAATTATAGTTTTAATTATTCACACCTGCATGGAAGAATAGTAATTACCCTGAACTAAGTAATCTCCACAATGCAGCACATAGGGAAAAAATGTATTTTTACGATCTACATCTAAAACATGATGTTCATGTACAGCGCAGCACAGCGAGGCTGTATATGGATACCCTACTAAATCTGACAAAAGAAGGCCTTTGAGCAAAGTTATTTATTTTTCAATGCTATACCTTATTAAGCAAACATGAAAGCCCCTCTCCAGGATAATTTTTTGAAGTGGGAGGGGTAGAAAAAAAATAGTTTTTACCCAAAGTAGGGCTTTAACAGCGTTTCCCTGTTAATGAGCGGGACTATGGAAAAGATTTCTGGCTCTTTCGACACTAAGAAAAAAAAACAAAAAACGTCATAATATCAACAGTTCTTTAAACCATACCCTCTCTTAAAATGTATGTAGATTTCAAAGCACATTACACTCCCAAAAAGTTTTTTGACATGGGTAACTTTGCTGATCCTATATGTTATACTGCAGATACAATGGACTATGGGCATCTGCTTCTGTGGTACTTTTGGAATTTGGTAAGATAGTGGAATATTATCCAAAACCAAAGGAGTCCTGGAAGTAACTATTAATAAAGATCCTAAAGTTTGGTTTTATGTTAGACTATCTGGAATATCCTCCTGTTGAAGTTGAAATGTCAATGGTCATAGCAAGAGTGTGATTCCAAATCCTTTAATTAATAATGGAGCTTTGGAAATCTCCAGATTCACCCTACCAGAAGGAATGCATTAACCAAATGAATACCATTCTTAAACTAAAATAAACATATTTCTCCCTGTGTTCACTGAAGGGCACAGGACTTCTTCAGTGTGTGAATATAGCCTCCACTTCTAGGAGATGGTTGCTAAGAACCAGGGCTTTTTTTTTCCTCAGATAATAGGTGCAGGAACTCCCGCTTTCCGAGTCCCCCCCCCCTTGTCTCTGCACCCTACCCACATCCGAGCACCGTTCCTGGGCTACACCCCCTACCCACTTCCCTGTATCACCCCTTTCAGAGAATATATTAAGTAATTTGAATTGAATTTGTTAACGATAACAAGGAACGCAGTCAAACCCACCAGCAACAAAAGATCCACCCACAACAATAGCTCCCCCCAGCAACAGCAAATCTCCAGAAACAGTGGACTCCCCAGCAGCAATGGACCACCTGTAATAAAATACCCCCCAGCAACAATAGACCTATGGCAGCAGCAACAGATCTCCCCACAGCCAGCAGCAATAGACCCCTCCCCCAACAGTAGATCCCTCCCAGCAACACTATATGCACCCTCCACCCCATAAAAATGGATCCCTCTGGTGACAATAGACCCCCAACAGCCAGCATTTTTCCATTAGATGTATTCGGTACTGGAGGTGTTGGAACTGTGTTCCCACTGAAAAAAAACCCTGCGGAGAGCTCACCTCAGCACCTAACTGATCAAGTAGTGAAGGTGGTCAAATCTTTCTGATACCTTTTTTTTGGAAGCAGGTCAGTTGGTTGCTGTATCAGCATTGCTACTGTATTTAACATTATTTGGCTATAATTCTGGTCTGTTGACCGTGCTTTAAAGAGATACCTAATCAGATTCCTTTCAAGGAGAAAGACTCGGATCCTGTCGTGATCAATCACCAAGAACACGGCAGGTAGGAATAGTGCTTGCTTTTCCCTGACCCAAAGTGCCAAGTCCTTACTGTAGAAAGGTGCAACCATCTCCTGCGCACACAAGCGGCACTTTCATTTGCAAAAAAAAACACCACAACGTCTTTGAGGTTTCTCACATTTCTAAGCCAAGAGTCTCAGCTGGCCTCTGCAGGAGTGGAACGCTAAGACCTCCAAATCGGCTAACCTGCTGCCTTCTGCATGAAAGCTGCCTTCTGCTCCTTCTGTAGATTGTATTATGTGAGGAGGCATCTCCTGCCTTTTGCAAACTCTTGATTCCAGAATAAGTTTGACATCTGGTTTCAGGAATGTTGTTTGGGCTATATAAAATGTATTGGACTTGTGTCCAAAGGGGTGGTTATAGCTCTTTCCTATCTGGAGTGGTTCAGAGAGCTTTATTCAAACTTGTTTATATCACTCAAACACACAAATGTCTTTATAAATCACCAGATTTTTCACATAGACTCTGTTCAGTCGGTTCTTGCCTCACTGTGCCAGGGTGGTTTTCTGGCTTCGATATGCAAGATGCCTACTTATGTTACCATAATTCTAGGCTTTGCCATAGGGGAACACTTTCCGTTTATTGCACTTTACCTCAGATTGACTGTAGGCCCATGAATATTTTTACCTGCTTTTCTGATCACAGCACTGGTGTTTCTGAGTACTAGCACTACGACCTGTTGGTCAAGGTGACATCAGCTCAGGAGCTGCAGACTCGTATGCAAATTGCCTTGCAGTCCCTGAGGGACCTTGCCTGGCTCCTAAATCACCAGAAGTCCTCTATGACCCTTAAAAAAAAAAAAAAAATACAATAAAGAATGTAGCGCTACTCCTTAAGGTACATACACACATATATATATATAATAAATTAATCAGTGATGTGTAATCTCAAAATTACATCAAATTAAATAAAAATTAATGTGATAGTGATGTCAATTAAAATTAATTGGTGCCCATTACTCATTAAATCTACAAAATTAAATCAGATAACTTAAAACGTGAAAAAACATTTTCATATATATATAATTCTGTGAATATAAAATCACACGTGCCTCTCGTGTAGTGAAAAAACCATAATATAGCAATAAATAAAACAGTGCTCTCAAAGTCCAATAAATGCTGATAGTGACCAAAGAAAACACTCGTGCTTCCAATAACTACTGTTGGTGACCAAAAATTAACAGGAACTCGTGTAGATCTTTGGGTGCATGTGAATATGACAATCCGACCACCATCTGGATAAGCCTCTCACCTCATCACTTCGACCCTTGCGGATCAAAGCGCTTTTGTGGATCCCCCTCACGGATCCTCCAAGATAGCTATCACTCCAAATGTTGCTCCTTGTCGCACCCAAAACTCTCAGAATTTAATATTCCACCAATGGCTCCTCTCCAGGTAAGTTGCAGCATCAATCGAAAAGGAAGTTCTGGGGGCGCAGAGGGGGCAAATTATCCATATCCATGCTGTCTTCCATCTTTACACACCGCTCCCTTTCTTCCACCGCTCCGTCTTTCTGTAATGGACGGTCTACAGTAGACCGTCCATTACAGAAAGACGGAGCAGTGGAAGAAAGGAAGCGGTGTGTAAAGATGGAAGACAGCATGGATATGGATAATTTGCCCCCTCTGCGCCCCCAGAACTTCCTTTTCGATTGATACTGGAACTTACCTGGAGAGGAGCCATTGGTGGAATATTAAATTCTGAGAGATTTGGGTGCGACAAGGAGCAACATTTGGAGTGATAGCTATCTTGGAGGATCCGTGAGAGGGATATCCACAAAAGCGCTTTGATCCGCAAGGGTTGAAGTGATGAGGTGAGAGGCTTATCCGGATGGAGGTCGGATTGTCATATTCACATGCACCTAAAGATCTACACGAGTTCCTGTTAATTTTTGGTCACCAACAGTAGTTATTGGAAGCACGAGTGTTTTCTTTGGTCACTATCAGCATTTATTGGACATTGAGAGCACTGTTTTATTTATTGCTATATTATGGTTTTTTCACTACACGAGAGGCACGTGTGATTTTATATTCACAGAATTATATATATATATATATATATATATATATATATATATATATATATATGAAAATGTTTTTTCACATGTTTTAAGTTATCTGATTTAATTTTGTAGATTTAATGAGTAATGGGCACCAATTAATTTTAATTGATATCACTATCACATTAATTTTTATTTAATTTGATGTCATTTTGAGATTACACATCACTGATTAATTTATTATATATATATATATATATATATGTGTGTGTATGTACCTTAAGGAGTAGCGCTACATTCTTTATTGTATTTATTTATCACAATCACTGGTATATGGTTTAATGTTAGCAGCTTCTCCTGGTGTTTTTTATACAGTTGAAACACTTGGGAGCGCAGGAGGTTCACACCACTACTATCTCTATGACCCTTGCATTGTGCCTGGGTTTCCTGTGTCTGGTTGTAGACAACCGTTCCACAAAGGTTTTCCTGACTGAAAGGTCTAATATCTTTGCATTCAATGCAGGCCCTTTCTTTGAGGCTGCATGTGAGTCCTGGAACTCATGGTCTCATTACTTAGAGGGAAATTCTATTCAGCCCAACATAACTAATTTTTCCCTGGACTAGGAGTTTTTTCCTGGACCTGGAGATTCGCCCTCTTAGACACGCCATAACCATGGTGTTCAAAGGTGGCAAACAGCATTTTTGAACTGTCATTGTTTTCACCTGGCATAATGCTTTTCACCAGGATTTTGTTTTGGCAGATCTATCTAGGATGGTGTGTTCTGTCAGAACCACAAATTGAAAATCCTGGTACTAAGACCTGGTTTGTCTAGTAGCAAATTCTCATTGATGGCTTCAACATCAACCAGCCTTTCTCTCAAGGCCCAATCCTATGTTCTGCTTCTCAGTTGTATGACTGTTGAAGCTGAGTACTGAGTCTTTGATTCCTACCATTCTTTGGACCCATAAACCTTATACCTGTGAAGTTTAGCAATGCATTTGGAAGACTAAGGACTCGTTCACACTAGGCTGGTTTGCCAACGCTTGCCAAACGCCCCTATAGCGTTTGGCAAGCGTTGGTCCGGTGTTTGCGGAGCGTTTTCAACGCTCGGCAAACGCTCCGCAAACGCCGCATGCGCGGTTTAGCGGCGGTTGCTAGGCGTTTGCCGAGCGTTAATAACACCCCACAAACGCCTATAATGCATTTGAGTGGTGTTACCGCTCCGCAAACACCCCGCAACCGCACCGCAAACGCCGGCCGGGCGTTTGCGGAGCGGCACCATAGACGAGAATAGGAGGCTTCAAAGCCTCCTGACTCGACCAGAGGCGTCCGTTTTGCCGCGACGCAAACGCTCCTGTTAGAACAGCACCATGTGCTGTAATGTGCAGAATTGGCAGAGGCGTTTGGGAAGCGGTAAAAACGCTTCCCAAACGCCTCTCTGCCGCCTGCACACAAGGCTAGTGTGAACGTAGCCTAACTTTGGAACATGTGGCTTCCATGACTCAAGCCTCCTGACCTATTTATTTGCCTGGTTCCTGACTTTCCTGCAGGTGGGCATAGATCAGCATCCCATTTTGAGCACCATTAAAGGATACATTTTTTGCTATGGCAATTCTGTTCAATGTTTCCTGGCCGATCTGTTCTTGGTTTGTATCTTTATTCAAGGAAATTTTTAAATCCCTATAAAAATAAGGTTGTGTTTAATCCAAGGCAATCTTTTTTACCTGCGGCCATGTCCTTTTTCCCCCCTCAAGGCATTGTGCTCCATTCTATCTGGATCCTGTTCCTGCTAAAGAGATGACCTTTCACACACTTGATTGGATGATGGCTCTCTCTGCTACAGCTTCCTTTAGAAATAGTTATTTTCTGTAGTTCTGGAAAGTCCTTGTGGAGTGTCTCTGGCATTCAGTGCACATTACACCTTTACCAAATTTTATCAGATATATTTGAATGTAAGGTTCTCTTTCTGGTTTCTTCACACTACTTTTTGGGTGTTACTAGGGGATGCTATCTTCTTTTTGTTGGAGCCTTGCCTGCTCTTTACTTTTGAGATTGTTTTTGGTGTCTCGTGCTTTCTAGAATAGAGTCTTGAGTCCTTCAATAAATGCTGTGAGAAAATTTTGTGCTCCCTGTGCAAAATTTGTTTCTCCAGTACTTAGAGGACACAACTCCTGGATACACCTTTTACATTTTTTGGGCCATTGCCATTGTTTTCATATTTTGTGGAAGGTTATTTTACTTTCTCCTGCTTTTCACTGCATGTTACTCCTGAGGTCTTGAAAATGTGCAGGGGTATAGCTACTGGATAGGGCCATGCTTACTTTGATGTCCAAACCTCCTAGAGGCAGCAGACTTACCCACATGTTCAAGTCATAGCATCCTGTGTCCCCCAATGAAGTACTAGAGGAGTTTACAGTGACTGACTACAGAGATTCTACTAGCTCCCGTTCACTCTTTACTGTCAGTGTTGGTGGGTGATATAGAGGCCTGTGTTTTTTTTGCGTGTTTGTATGTGTGACTTGTAGTACAGGAGCAGAATTGTGTGTTTTTGGCCCTTTAGGTTTCTAAATGGGAGCACCTGAAAATGCAGATAAACACTATTTTTACAAGTGCTTTGCAGGTGCTCCTATTAGTCTGTGAAGTAAAAAAAGGCACACTCTTGCTCCAAAGAATTTCAAGCTTCACCTGACAAGCAACACAATGTTTAGGTGTGAACGGGTCCATTGATAATAATGGCATTCTTCATCTTGAGCAATGTCATGATTCAGAAATTGCACTATAGAAAAACACTTGGGTGAATGGGTTCCTATGCTTACTGTTGTAACTTGCTAAGATTTAAAACACTCTGGGGATGTTGGTGGGATACCCTGGTCCAGTTCCGTTAGACTTTACCAAATATAGGCCCTTGTAGACTTCATACCCATGACCAATCAATTTATTTGCTTTATCCTTGAATACTAAAATGAAAATTTCTGCCACAGCTGTGTAAACCTTTAAAAAAAGTTGATAACCAAAAAAAATTGTCAGGATTTGGTTTTGTTGCTGCAAAAGAATGGTGCAACGTTTATGTATATTCACATAGCAGCATGCTGTAAAGGTTGGTTTCTGTGTAATACACTTTGTGCCTTGCTGAGAACTTTCACATGCCCTATAACTAACTTATGTTTTGTTCTGCATTGTGTTTCTGTGTGGTGGCAGCCATCCTGCTATAATTTTATTAAGGTATTTTTATAGCACCAATTTAGAGAAGAGTTAATTTTAATTAAAGTGATTAAAAGAGAAGTAGGGCCAAAACGTTTTTGGCTATATTTCTTCTAGGGATCACAGGAGTGCACTTACTTTTGTGCTCATGTGACCCAGAGTTGGTGGGCTATAGCCAGGGCTGATGTGGCAGGGCTGCTTCAAGCTCTGAAAGGGTCTCAACCATATTACTGGGATTCACCAATCTGCCTGATTGATAGCTAGTTCCATCTCTCAATGCCTGGCTCTCCAGTGAGTGTTGGAGGGACAGAGTGGAGAGCAGTAACTGATAGTACAACGGTACTCTCAGCTTTACCCACTTTAAAAAAAAAAAAAAAAGTGCTAAAATCCATCTGGCTGATGGTTTAGGAATAACTGGGCAGCAGCAGGAAAAGTTCAGAAAGCACAGATCCACAGGAGGAAAGAAGGTGAAGCAGGGAGATCCTTGTACTACAGGTCTTCAGATACAGCTTTCTCTGCAGCATGCAGAACAGTGAGCAGTACAGTTGACATTACAAAATCAATAAGACTAGCTGTCACAGGCAGCAGTTCCTTAGATCTCCCATATCTCACACTGCAGTTATACAGATAGTTAATTCTTAAAGTGGTTCTAATTCAAACTGATTTTTTTTTTTACCTTAAAGTGACACTAAAGGCTCAGTTTTTATTTTTAATTTTTTTAAAATAACAAACGTGATATTGTCTGCTCTGTGCAATGGTTTTTCAGCTTCAATCCTTCTCTTCTCGAGTTCTCCACAGGCACTCCTGGCCCCTCCCCCCTGCTGAGTGTCCCCAAAGCAAGCAGCTTGTTTTGGGGACACGTGTACATGCTCACTCCTGAGCCGCTTTTGTGTGTCGAAAAGGTACACAAAGCATGGTTCAAACCCATCCCTCACTCCCTTCTCAGTGGCTGTGATTGACAGCAGTGGGAGCCAATAGAATGCATGAAGGTAAAAAACCTTCAGCCTTTAGAACAACTAGATTAAGGTAAAAAGATGCCCCACTAACTGCCCCCTCCCCCACCCCCCAAATCCCTAAACACTTACCTGCATCCACTCACCGATCCAGCACTGTCCTGACTCTGGCGCTGAGACACTGAGGGCAGCAGGAACTGTAGGCTCCTGCTGCTGTTAGCGCAGCAGTGGACTTCCAGAAGAGGAGGTAGGGGTGTTGCACAGAGCAAGTAGGTATAACCTCTTATTTATTTGAATTTTGTTTTTTTTAATAGCCTTTAATATCACTTTAAGACACAGGAAGTCTGGTTTAGGCCCACTTTAGGATGCTAGCTGCCTGTCTTGACCCTCTTCCTTCAAAACGTTGTCATTGACCTGGACTTGGAGAACAATGGAGTGTATCTTGTTAGGAGAAACTGATGGTACAACAAAACTTTCCCGTGTATATACCTGCAGCAGCCTGCCAAATACTGTTGTTGCCGAATGCAGGGCTGTTCTGATACAATACATAGCAATACTTAGCATAAGCATTTCCTGAGTACTGACGCTTATCTATCCCTTCCTACCTCCTGCATATTCTTACTGGCAATAAGGCATCCCATCATATTCATGGGATTATAGGAAAGTGCAACTATCTGTTTTGGGCTTTTTCCTGAACAGCCTGGAATTTGAAAGGACAGCACAGCAGGTATTTGCAGGAACCATTAGGTTTCATGCACCTGAGACTAGCACCATTGTCACTTCAGGGTCAAGACAATGCCAGCAGAAGTAAGAGACAATATATTTACCTTTCCTGTGGCCCACTGCCTCTTCACTCCTTCCGGCCACCAAGTGTTTGACCAGTCAGGTGAGTCAAATACCTGTTTCTCCCGTCGCACATAATAGGTCCTCTTATTGGCTCACAAGACCTGTAGTGACATACGAACCAAGGGGAAGAAGCACTTCATGAAGCAGGGGTAGCAGAAATTAATATATCTGCAAGTACTGTATTGACTACTTTTAGTGGCTGGGAAGCATTCTCAAGAAGGGTAGGAATATTGGTTCTTCCTGAAGGTATTTCTATTTGTTCTTTTTGGCTGTGTAGGCAGGTTCACTTTTACTCATCATCCAAAGTCGACATCTTTCTACAATAAACAGATGGCCTGGAGATAATGCATTATTGTAATTCCTCCTTCTCTGTGAAGTAGTCAATTATATTCATGGTTGCCTCATACAGCTCCTGGGATGCTCTCCGTAGTCTTGGGCAGTCACTTGGCTGAATCTCAAGGTTTGGTTTGATTGCTGAAAAATGCCAGAGTATTCAGCAACAGTATCATGTTACAAAATAATCAATCATGCAGACTTAAATACACAGATGGAAAGGGGAAAATATGTATTTTATATTTGCAGTTACAAATATTTAGGCATTCTCATGTTTGTGTTTTTGCTTTTATTGGTATGACACAAAAAAGTGGAGAAACAAAAAGCCAAATCTGACACATTCCACGCAAACCCCCAAAAATGGACTGGACAAAATTATTGGCACCTTCTCAAACATTTAAGAAATGGTTCTTAAAAATGATTTACAGTTAGAATGGTGAAAAATTGACAACTTTTCTGTTGTGTGTCTCTGTGTGCCGCATGGAGAAGAGAAAGTGTAGTCTGAGGATTTGAGAAAAAAAGTTGTGGAAAAGCATGGACAATCTCAAGGTTATAAGTCCTTCTCCAGAGATCCTCATGTTCCTGTGTTCACTGTGCGTAACATTGTCAAGAAGTTTACAGCCCATGGAACTGTAGCTAATCTCCCTGGACATAGACGAAAGTGAAATATGATCAAAGATTGCAACAAAGGATTGTTCGAATGGTGGATAAAGAACCTCGATCAACTTCCAAACAAATTATTATTATTATAATACAGGTTTTATATAGCACCAACAGTTTGCGCAGCGCTTTACAAAATGGCAGACATTACAGTTGCAATACAGTTTGGTACAAGAGGAAACAGAGGGCCCTGCTTGTTAGTTACAATCTAGGAGAATTCAACCTGACCTTCAGGCACAGGGTACAACTGTGTCAGCTCGCACTATACGTTGCCACCTGAATGAAAATGTTATGGTAGGAGACCCAGGAGGACCCCACTGCTGACACTGAAACATAAAGCCAGATTGGAGTTTTCCAAAACGTACCAGAGGAAGCCAAAATCCTTTTTGGAGACTGTGCTGGGGACAGACTAAACAAAATTGCAGCTTTTTGGTAAAGCTTGTCATTCTACTGTTTTCAGAAAAAGCAATGAGGCCTTTAACCACTTTCCATCTGCCCCCCTGCCTGCATTGCACTGCAGACTGGCAGCAGCCATCGGACACAGCGGAATGTGGATCCCAGTAAACATGACCTGGTGTTATGTGTTTGCAAAGCTGACAGCTTTGCTTCTCTTCCTTGTGAGCTGTGATTGGCCCACAGCTCTCACATGGTACATGGGTCAATCACAGCACCCTGTACCATGTGATTAGCTATAGCCAATCACAGATTCAGTTCACTAATATTTTGAACTGTCATGAACTTAACCCATTCATGACAGTTCAAAGCAAGCATTGCATTGCAGGAGCAATAATCTTTTTTTGCTCCTGCAAAGCAGTGTAAAAAAAAAAAAAAAATCCCTGATCTCCCCCCCGAGTAGTACAGTGTCACTGTGGTAACTTTGCACTACTCTGATGAAAGCATTTAAAAAAGAAATTGTAAGAAAAAAAAAATGTTAAAAAAAAATTACAAGCAGCAGGAAGGGACGTTGCCCCCCGCACCCCTGTGGTCTTGGTGTGATCAGATGCTTTAAGGGCAGAGGAGAGATCTAGAGTCTAATAGACACCAGATTTCTTAGCAATAGGCAGTGATAGGTACTCTTTTCTATCACAGGGAATATTTGCATTCCCTGTGTTAACAATACAAGTGAAAAAAAATGAAAGAGACAGTGTTAAAAAAAAAAAAAAAAAAAGCAAAATAATTTTTTTTTTTTTAAACTTTACCCCGCCCCTCTACCCATGCTCGATCACACAGGCAAATGCAAGCGACAGTCCTGTGTTGGTATGTAAACAGAGCTTGCATCAAGATTGTGAGGTATCACTGTGAATGTCAGGGCAGTAATTCTAGCACTAGACCCCCTGTGTAAATCTAAAGTAGTAATTTGTAAAGGCTTTTAAAGTGTTGCCTATGGCTATTAAAAATGTACGTACTTTGGCGCCGTTGCACGGGCATGCTCAATTTTAAAGCATGTCATGTTTGGTGTCTATTTACTCAGTGTAACATTATTTTATCAAATAATTTGGCAATATGTTGTGTTTGTGTGTATTAAAATTTTAAGTATTTGTTCCAAAAACATTTGGGTTTGAAAAATCGTCGTGCGAATACTGTGTGACATAAAGTATTGTAACACCCACCATTTTATTCTCTAGGGCCTCTGCTTTAAAAAAAATATATTATGTGTGGGGATTCAAAGTAATTTTCTAGCAAAACAAATGGTTTTTCATGTAAACAAAATGTGTCAGAAAAGGCTTGGTCCTCAAGTGGTTAGAAGAGTGGGTCATGTGTGGAATAAACGTCTAATGTTGGCCCTGAAATGCCAGGATAGTAGAAACTGCGCCCCCCCCCAATGATCATTTTTTGGAAAGTAGACACTTCAAGGTATTCTTATCAAACTCCTTGGGGAGTCTACTTTCCAAAAAGGGGTAATTTGGGGGGGTGTTTGTACTATCCTGGCATTTTAGGACCTCCGAAACTGTGATGGGTAGTGAAAAGGAACCCTTCCATTCTGAGAGACCTGGAGCAGATGGTGAAAGAGTGGTCAGAAATTCCAGTAGTGAGGTGTAAGAAACTTATTGCTGGTTAAAGGAAGCGATTGATTTCAGTTATTTTTTTCCAGGGGGTGTGCCACCTGATATTAAATTGAGGTTGCCAATAATTTTGTCCAGTCCATTTTTAGGGAGTTTTGCGTGGAATGTGTCAGATTTGGCTTTTTGTTGCTTCTAGTAGGTTGGACACTATGAAAAGTAGAGGGTAAAGTTGACCACCTTTAGTGCCATCAGTATATGTGAATATTCATGAAGCCTTAAAGCGGAGTTCCACTCACCCTGTCAAAAAAGTCAACAGCTACAAAAACTGTAGCTGCTGACTTTTAAAAAAACTGCCACTTACCTGTCCCTCAGTCCCGTGGTGTGTCCCCCGCAGCCTGTTTCACCGGCTGCCCTGTATTCCTGTATTCAGCATCTTCAGTGTGGGCACCCAGCTGTGGTAGCTTGCGGCTTCACAGCCGGGTACCCACTGCGCATGCGCGAGTAGCGCTGCGCTTCATGAATGGTCCTGTAGTCTTCTGGGACCTGTCGCATGTCCCAAAAGACTACAGGGAGGGAGGACACCTTCCGTTTCCGATCGCCTAGGCGATCGAACAGAAAGAGGGAGCGGGTACCTGTCAAATTCGGGTACCCGCTCCCCCCCGCCCCCTAAAGGTGCCAATCCTTAAAGCAGAACTTTTGGGTGGAGCTCCGCTTTAACATGATCTCCTTAATGCATTCTGTTTTGATTATTTTACCATCAACCGCTCAAGCCCTGAAGAAGGGGGAGGCTTTCCCCCTCCCCCCCCCAAAATGCATTGGCTATCTTTGATGCGATTTAACAATAAAGAGTTTCAAAATGTCCCTTAAAGCGGATCTTCAGCCTCAAACACAATTTGCCTCCTCTCCATCCATCCTCCCATCCTCTTCATGTTTGTTTGTTTTTTTTTCAGGAGAAACCTTAGGCCCGCCCCCACTCTCCTTTTTTAATTCTGCACAGGCAGCTCAAGCCACAGGCTTGGGTCATCTTCCTAAGTGACATCATTGAGAGGCCCCGCCAGCTCTTCCGGATTGAGCTGAAAGGCCTCTCGATGATGAGATTGCGGCGCAGGACTAAGCAGGGGCAGAATTCTGAGAGGATTCTGCAGGACACTGCAGGGCAGGTGAGTATCTTAAAGTGTACAACCTGCAACATAGTTTACACTGGGCAAAATTTTAGTGGACAGGCTGGAGATCTGCTTTACGTGAGATTAACTTTTGTATCTTTGCTCCTCTGTACACATTTAAGAATGTATTGTTTGGCAAGTGCTTTCTGTCAGAGAAATTGCTATCTCTCTGAGAGATAGCAGCCTATGTCCAGGACAGGGTCCACCCACACATCATTCAGATCCAATTTTCACTTCACCCATCAGGGAGAGGTTGCTTGTCACTCACTGCCCCGGAGGAGGAGCAGAGGGCATTTCTTGTGTTTGTCTTCTCTTGAACTTCCTGTGCAGGCAGTGTAGTAATGGTGCCCTGTATTCAGATCAGATACCAAAGGGTGGCTTTATAGAACCATGCAAAGGAAAGGAGCCACCCTAATTAAGGAAAATGGGACCAGAATGGGTTGGAAAGGAGAATGTATGAACATTATAAAACTGCATCCATACCCCCTTCATGACCAGGGAGTTTTTATTTTTGCTATTCATCACTGTGCTATCTTAACTGACATTTGCTTGTTCATGCATCACTGTACCCAAATGAAATTTATATATATAGTTGGGTCCATAAACATTTGGACACAGGCACAATTTTAGTTTTTTTCAGGTATTTACAAAAACATATTCAAGCTATAGTTGTATAATGGATATTGACTGAAAGTGCACACTCTCAGTTTTAATTTGAGGGTATGTACATCTAATTTGTAGGAAGGATTTAGGAATTACAGCTCTTAAGAGTGGCCACCCCCCTCTTTTTCAAGGGACCAAAAGTAATTGGACAATTGAATATAATCATAAATAAAATGTTCATTTTTAATATTTTGTTGTGAATCCTTTACTGGCAATGGCTGCCTGAAGTCTGGAACCCATGGACATTACCAAAGACTGGGTTTCCTCCTTCCTGATGCTTAGCCAGGCTCTAACTGCAGCTGTCTTCAGTTGTTTTTTGTTTGTGGGTCTTTCTGCCTTTAGTTTTGCCTTCAGCAAGTGAAATGCATGCTCAATTGGGTTGAGATCAGATGATTGACTCAGCCATTGCAGAGTATTCCACTTCTTTTCCTTCAAAAGCTCCTGGGTTGCTTTTGCAGTGTGTTGTGGATCATTATCCATCTGTACTGTGAAGTGCCGTCCAATCATCTTTGCTTCATTAGGCTGAATTTGGGCTGACAGTATATCTCTAAACACTGCAGAATTCATTCTGCTTCTGTTTTCTGTCGCATCATCAGTAAACACCAATGACCCAGTGCTACTGGAAGCCATGCATGCCCATGCCATCACACTGCCTCCACCATGTTTTACAGATGACGTTGTGTGCTTTGGATCATGAGCTCTTCCAAGCCTTCTCCACACTTTTTTTTTCTTCCCGTCATTCTGGTACAGATTAATCTTAGATTCATCCGTCCAAAGAATGCTTTTCCAGAACTGGTCTGGCTTTTTAGGATGTTTTTTGGCAAAGTCTAATCTGGCTTTTCTATTCTTCAGGCTTGTGAATGGTTTCTATCTTGTGGTGAACCCTCAGTGTTTGCTCTCATTCCTTTACCATAGAAAGGATCCTGTAATCATCCACCACTGTTGTCTTCCATGGATATCCATGCTTTTTTATGTTGCTGAGCTCACCAGTGCGTTTTTCTTTCCTCAGAATGTACCAAACTGTTGATTTGGCCACTCCTAATATTGCTGCTATCTCTCTGATGGATTTGTTTTGTTTTTGAAGCTTTACAATGGCCTGTTTCACTTGTATGGACAGCTCCTTTTAACGCATGATGTATGTTCCCAGCAATAGATTCCAAATGTAAATACCACACTTAGAATCAACTCTAGACTTTTTACCTGCTTAATTGATGAAGAAATAATGGAGTAGCCCACACTTGGCCATGAATTCGCTTTTGATTCAATTGTCCAATTACTTTTGGTACCTTGAAAAAGGTGGGGGGCTACTCTTAAGATCTGTAATTCCTAAAGCCTTCCTCCGAATTGAATGTACATACACTCAAATTAAACCTGAGAGTGTGCACTTTCAGTCATATCCATTATATAACTATAGCTTGAATATGGTTTGGTAAATACCTTAAAAAACTAAAATTGTACCTGTGTTCAAATATATATGGATCTAACTGTATTTTTTTTCACACAAATAGATCTTTCTTTTGGTGGCTTTTGTTCACCACTAGGTTTTTTTATTATATAAATGAAAAAATACTGACTTTTTTTTAAAGAAAACTGTATTTTGTAATTTCTGTTATAAAATATGTCCAATAAAATCAAATTATGCCAAAATGTTTTGTTACATGTGGGATTTTTTTTTTAAACCAAAGACCTCTAACACTGCTTTTTTGGGTACACTACTATAGTTCGAATCGTGATCAAGATACTGGTAGAAACATCATACTAATAATGGTAGTGATCAGTGACTTATAGTGTGGTGGGCAATCTGACACTGGCTGGGAGGCATACTGATGTTACCAGTGACACTAATACAGTGATCAGTGATAATACTGTACACTGTACTAATGACACTGGCTGGGCAACAAGAGTGATCAGGTTGGGGTTAATTGTGCGCCTAGCAAGTGTATTTGTGCTGCTTTTACTCACAGATCTGGTTGGGTCTCTTCTTGCTTTCAGTTATGAACAGTAATGGATAGCAGGGAAAAATCGAGCCAGAACCTGTGTGTTGTGTTTACAAACAAATAATTGGCTGTAACCTGCTGACAAACTTGTGCTGTGTCCAATCACAGCCCAGTTCAGCAGGGGGAGCGCACCTCTAAACCAGGAAGTTCACCGCAACATCCAGGTATGTCATGTTGCCAGGGGGATCAACAGCAGATGCACTGCTGGCGGTCGGCTTGTGGTTATCCCTTTAAGAAATC
The DNA here is from genome assembly GCF_062004578.1 of Staurois parvus. Classification (NCBI taxonomy): domain Eukaryota; kingdom Metazoa; phylum Chordata; class Amphibia; order Anura; family Ranidae; genus Staurois; species Staurois parvus. Next base: position 835,402 of record NW_028317904.1, read on the forward strand.
TGTATACGGTGAGTTAGGATGTCAAACATACTTAAAATAGATTTTGGGGTTACACACATTTTAAGTTTTTTTTTTTGTCCCCATTTTTATAACTGTGAATGACTTTTGTTTCCACAGTTGGCATTGCTGGCTATGATACAATGATTAAAAATTCATTCTTTTGTCTGTTGATCAGGTTGTATATATGAACAATAAAGACAGAGGCTCAGTGTGTCTGGCATTCTTCTGTGAACAAAAAGACTTCTGAATGGAGGCAGTTTATGAATATTTGCATTATGTGGCAGTGAGTAAGCTCCTTTGCTGCCCCCACAGTTTTAATACAAGTTTTTCCACTGCTGAAAATTATCCTTATTGACCATCTCATGTTCATTTGAATAGACATTCAAAGCATATATGCTGCTTAAAAAAAATGAAACGCTTTGAAATCTCAATAGCGAAAAATATCATGCTACATATTTATACTAATATGGACTAGGTAATGTGTTAGGAACGTAAGGATGCCCCATCGTTTGATGGAAATGAAAATTATCAACCTACAGAGGACTGAATTCAAAGACACCCTGAAAATCAAAGTGAAAAAAGTATGCAGCAAGCTAGTCCATCTTACTGAAATGTCATTGCAGTAACTCAGAATGGTATTCAGTAGGCTATATGACCCCCATGTGCTTGTATGCATGCATGACAACGTCAGGGCATGCTCCTAATGAGACAACAGATGGTGTCCTGGGGTATTTCCTCCTTGATCTGGAACAGGGCATCACTGAGCCCCTGGACAACCTGAGATGTTACAGGCAGCATAATGTTCTGCACGGCTTCTCCAGACCCTTTCACGTCTGTCGCATGTGCTCAGGGTGAACCTGCTGTCATCTGTTAAAAGCACAGGGCACCAGTGGTGGACCTGCCAATTCTGGTGTTCAATGGCAAATGCCAACTGAGCTCTATGGTTCTGGGCAGTGAACACAGGGCCCTCTAGAGGGTGTTGGGCTATCAGGCCACCCTCATGAAGGCCGTTTCTGATCGTTTGGTCAGGGACATTAACAGCAGTGGTCTGCTGGAGGTAATTTTGTAGGGCTCTGGCACTACAAGACTGGTATCTGCACAAAGAAGCAGATACCGATCTTGTTGATGGGTTAAAGACCTTCTATGGCCCTGTCCAGCTCTTCTAGAGTAACTGCCTGTCTCCTGGCATCTCCTCCATGCTCTTGAGACTGTTCTGGGAGACACGGCAAACCTTCTGGCAATGACATCTATTGATGTGCCATCCTGGAGGAGTTGGACTGCCTGTGTACGGTCCAGCTATCACTTCATGCTACCAGTAGTGACACTGATGAGTAGGGAAAAAAATGTCAGTGGCCTCCACCTGTAAAGCCACTCCGGTTTTGGGTGTTGTCTTATAGTTGCCCATCTAGTGCACCTGTTAATTTCATTAACACCAAAGCAGCTGAAACTGATTAACCCCCCCCCCCCCCGCTACTTAACTGACCAGATCAATATCCCAGGAGTTAAATTAACTTGATACTATACTCTGATTAAAAAGGGTCCCTTATTTTTTTTGAGCAGTGTAATTTGTGTAGTACTAAAATATGCTTTTTTTTTATATAGCTCAAAAATATACACACAATTTCAGGTTTTACCAGTTTCTGCCAACAGTAAAGCAATGTTAACTAGAAAATCTACAATTTCTGGGGAAATTGTGTGAAGTGTTCTTGCATATAAATGTAACCAAGTGATTGATGAAATGTAAGCAGTGCACATGTCAAGCCTGATAGACTGATAACTGGATTTCAACTTGGTGACTCATCTGCCCGTGAGTCACCTTCGGTTGCTATAGCAACTCACTCAGTCACAGGAATGTGAGAAGGGCTGTTCTAAACACACTGCTGCAACTTGCCAACTTCACTGGCGATTGCCATCTTCAAACACTTGTAGTTTTAAAAGTATAAATGCTACAGCAAAGAGCTTGATATTGTGATAATCACAAGAAGCAGAGCTACATTTTGATGTATAGTATGTCTCTGAAATATTAACAATGAAGGCACAGTCGCAGTTTAAAAACGTCCCTTTACATTTCAGGTGGCTGTGAGTGAAGTTTCAATGAAAGTCAATGGGAGGGGTGAGTTGCAAACAAATGGTCATATTGTGAAAACTATCAGGAGTATGGCTTAGCCGTGAACATTTTTAGTGACAGCAGGGTTAGCTGAACGTTTTGATATAAGATATGTGTAGGTGGGCTTGAAAATGACAGAGTGATGGCAGTTTACAAATCATGTTCTGATTTTTCCTTCCACACTGTAGCTTTGTCATTTCTCACTCTAGTTGCTCCATTCATTCCTATGGGAAAATTTCACCACAAAAACTGCGATATTTCTTGAACGATTTGGCGAAACGTTCCACAAAGTAATAGCAATCCGATCGGGAACAATCGGCACGTTTTGATATATTACTTGTCTTTGTAGTGTAAAAACTGTGGGAGGAGTTAGCGTGGCAAATTTGGCTATAATAAGAATAAGAATATATTTGTGAGATAACAATAAGTGTTCTTTGCAAGAACACTTAATACGTTAGTGTAGACTAGAAACTAAAAGGTATATGTTGCAGAATCAAGACATCTCCAAAATGGGGAAGAAAAGGCTGTAGAACTCAAGGGTGAAAGAGGCTTTAGGACTTGTGTGGTTAAAGTATACCTAAAAGCAAAACTTTTTAAGTTTTGGATAGAGTGGAGAATGATCAGAAAACCTGTTCATGCTGTTTTTGCTGTCTTTGCCCCCATTAGGGAGATTCACTATTTCCGTCATGTTTATCCTTATCAAAAGTAAAAGAACATTCAAAATTTTGGGTTGTCACCAAAACAGGAACATAGGGAAAATATTCCAAGTGCCCGGGTGACCACCACGAGCTTCCCTCACTTTGGGGGGTATTCCTCTCAATACCTGTTTTGACAGGAAGTGACAGGATGTAAAGACAAAATATCCCCAATGGGACACAGATGGCAAAAAAATGTGCAGGGGTTATTACTTTTCCTTACTCTATCCAAAATGGAAAAATAGGTTTTTCATTTAGTTCCACTTTAAATTAAAGTTTAAACTAAAACTTGCATAAATGCTGCTGCCTTTCAACAAAGATTTTTTGTTTTTTTTTTTCCTATTTATTTTCCAAGTTGGCTTGTGAAATAGTTTTTATTACCACTGATTACATGTTGATCCTGGCAGTAGATTAGTATGGGGTTAGCAAAAAAAGAAAAACTCACCTAGGTGTCCCCTACCACATTTGAGACTGAGAATTAAGCGAACAAAGACAGCTGCTTGCTCGGTTCTTTCATTGTCAGTCACCAGTTCTCTGCTCTGCCTCCCCACAGCACTCAATGGAGCACTGGGCTGTGGAAGGGGCAGGAATGGCTGGCTCAGGCTCTCAGCGGCATGCCGATCAGGCTTCTAGGTGGATCCTGACCATGTGGTCACAGTTGCCAGTCTACACAAGTAGCAGCACAAACCCCCATGCAGTCACTTACAACTATTCATTACTAGGGTCGGCTGTATGCAGCAGCTTGTGTATCCCAAGCATGGAAATACACTTGCAATTTAAATTTAATTCTGCAGGGTATATGATCACCCTGTGTAAATCCATAAGTGGGACAGCACAGTGGCTAAATGGTTAGCACTTCCGCCTGGCAGTACTAGGGTCGTTGGTTTGAATCCCAACCACGGCACCACCTGCCTGGAGTTTGCATGTTCTCCCTGTGTCCGCGTGGGTTTCCTCCGGGTACTCGGGTTTCCTTCCACACTCCAAAGACATGCTGGTAGGTGAATTGGATCCTGTCTAAATTGGCCCTAGTATGTGTATGTATGAATGTGTGTTAGGGACCTTAGATTGTACGCCCCTTGAGGGTTAGGGACTGTCAGGGATCCGGGTATGACCAGAAATGTGTGGGAACACAGGCGTAGTCAGGGCTGGAGAGGTGGAATGGTCAGGCAGGCCGTATGGGTCTGTAATGCACCACCTGTGCATATCGGTGCTCATCAGTGCCCGTTAGTGAGGGCTCATTAGTGTCCACCAGTGCTGCCTTATCACTGCAGCTTAACAGTGCTCATCAGTGTTCCTTCATCAGTGCAACTTATTGTTGCACATCAGTGCTCATCAGTGCTAACTAATTACTGCAGCTTATCAGTGTATATCAGTGCCTCTTATTCCTACACATCAGTGCCACCCTATCAGTGGATCCTCATTAGCACCCATCAGTGCACATCAGTGGCAGTTTATCAGTGCAGCCTTAGTTAAATGCATTATTGCACATAAGTGCAGGCTCATCACATCAGCACCCATCAGTGCACCCCATCAGCACCCACAAGTACAGCCTCATCAGCACCCATCAGTGCATTTTGTGTAAAAAAAAACAAATTTCCACATATTCCAAAAACTTGTGGAAAAAAACAACATGTTCAAAAGGCTTATTATGCCTCATAGAATAAATCTTAGGGTGTTTGCTTCTCAAAATGGGGTCATTTTGTGGGTAATTCCATTGTCCTGGTGCTTCAGGGCCTTCAAAAGTGTAATAGGTAGTCAAGATATTAGATGTGTAATTTATGTCCTTAGAACACCTGATAGTGCTCCTTGCATGTTGGGCCTCTTTATGTGGTCAGGCTGTGCAAAAGTCTTACACATGTGGTATTGCCATACTCAGGAGGAGTAGCAGAATGTATTTGGGGGTGATTTTTGTGGTATTTACATGTTATGGGTTAGAAATATCTTAAACAGGCAACTTTGTGTAAAAGTGTAAAGAAAAATTGCGTTTTAATTTTTTTCCCACATTTTCTGAAAACTTATGTACACAATTGACGATCAAAAGGCTCATTATGCCTCATAAAAAATACGTTGGAGTGTTTGCTTTCCAAGACTGGGTCATTTTGTGGGTGTGTTCTCTGTCCTGGTGCTCCAGGACCTTCAAAAGTGTGATAGGTTGTCAGGAAATTAGATCTGTAATTTTTGCCTCTAGAACACCTAAAGGTGCTACTTAGATGTTGGGCCTCATATGGCCAGGCTGTGGAAAAGTCTCACACAGTTGGTATTGCCATACTCAGCAGAGGTAGCAGAATGTATTTTTGTTTTTTTTTTGTTTTTTTGTTTTTTGGTATTTACGTGCTATGCATTAGAAATATCTTATAAATGGACAACTTTGTGTAAAAAACAATACGTTTTCATTTTCTTCCCGCATATTCCGAAAACTTTTGGAAATAAACGACGTGTTCAAAAGACTCATTGACCTTGATTTACTATTGTGCCTAGGCGCATTTCCGTGGGCTAACGTCTACTTTTTAATAGCGACCGTCTACTCTTAGACGGCAAAGACATTTACTAAAGAAAGCGTCAACAAGTAGACGCCAAATCAAATTTACTAACCAGGCACAATACAGGAATCAGACTCAAAAAGCAGACTTGCTAAGAAGCATGTCTAACACCCTGAAAAATCACTGCAGAGACATGTTCACATTGAAATTTGCTTTGCCAAATATCAGGACTTCACTTTAAACAATATCTGACATTTAAAAAAAAATTAAAAAAGTTTAAAAAATAATTTTTTAAAAGCAAGTCGTGACAATGAAGAACTAGACACTTTTCCAGCGTCTATGGCCAGATAGAAATGCGCATGTGCAGAACACATTTTAGCCGTCTGCCGTGAGCGTTTTCTTTTTAGACGCTGTTCAATAGTAAATCTCTGTGAGTCCTCTAACAGATGGCACTCGATCGCGTCTACTGTGTTTAACAAACAGCACTATTTGTAGCTAGGCATATCTTTATGTATTCTAATTTGATTTCCTTAGTTCTATTGATTCTGTTTTTGTTTCTTATCCTTTATAATTATTTCTGTAATGATTTTACTTATTTTGAAGGTTTAGATAATAATATATATTTTGACAGCTGAATCTAAAAATAAACATCATGCAATAAAAAAAAAAACAGCGTGGGGTCCCCCCCTCCCATCCATACCAAGCCCTTCAGGTGGTATGGATATTAAGGGGTAACTCCACGCCAAAATTTAAAAAAAAAACGGCGTGGGGTTCCCCCCAAAATCCATACCAGACCTAACCCGGCAGGTTAGGAAAGGGGGGGGGGGCGAGCGAGCGCCCCCCCCGAACCATACCAGGCCACATGCCCTCAACATGGAGGGGGGGGTGTGGGGACAAGGGCCTCTTCCCCACAACCCTGGCCGGTGGTTGTGGGGGTCTGCGGGCGGGGGGCTTATCAGAATCTGAAAGCCCCCTTTAACAAGGGGGCCCCCAGATCCCGGACCACCTCCTTACGTGAATGAGTATGCATGGTACCACTACTAATTCACAAAAAACCCCAAAGTGTAGTGTAAAAAAACACAGGACAAGTCCTTTAATAAAAGAAAAATCTCAAAGAATTTCCCACGAAGTAGATCCAACGTCAATCACGAAGCTTGTCGCCGGCGCCTTACACCATGATTGACGTTGGATCTACTTTGGGGGACATTCTTTGAGATTTTTATTTTATTAAAGGTCTTGTCAAAGACCGTGTCCTGTGTTTTTTTACACTACACTTTTAGTTTTTTTGTGAATTAGTAGCGGTACCATGAACCCCATACTCATTCACGTAGGGGGGGACCCGGTATCTGATCCAGATTCTGATAAGCCCCCCGCCCGCAGACCCCCACAACCACTGGCCAGGTTTGTGGGGAAGAGGTCCTTGTCCCATCAACATGGGAACAAGGTGCTTTTGGGGGGGGGGGGGGGGAGTTCTATTGATTCTGTTTTTGTTTCATATCCTTTATAATTATTTCTGTAATGATTTTAATTATTTTGAAGGTCTAGATAATAATATATATTTTGACAGCTGAATCTAAAAATAAACATCTGCAATAAAAAAAAACCAGCGTGGGGTCCCCCCCTCCCATACATACCAAGCCCTTTAGGTCTGGTATGGATATTAAGGGGTAACTCCACGCCAAATGATGACGGGGGGGTGGGGGAGGGGGTCAAGTTGTATAAGGAGAGAGGTTTAAGGGCTCGTTCACACTTGACTTTATTTCTAACTCTTGCCAAACGGCCCTATATCATTTGACAGGTGTTTGAGAATCGTTTTTAACACTCCTCAAATGCTCCCCAAACGCCCCCCAAACGCCCTATGTGCGGTTTTGAGGCATGTGATAAGCAGTTGCCAAGAGTTAAAACTGCACCACAAATGCTTGTAATGAAGTTAAATGGTATTAACACTCTGAAACCGCCTCACAACCGCACCACAAACATCTGCCAGGCATTTGAGGAGCGGCACCATAGACTTGATTGGGAGGCTTCAACTCCTCCTGACTGGACATGAGGCGCCAGTTTTGCCGTGACGCAATGCTAACGCTTCAGTGTGAACAGCACTGTTTGCTGCCATGTGCAGAATTTTCAAAGGCGTTTGAGAAGCGTAAAGAACGCTTCCCAAACGCCTGCCTGACGCCTGCTGACAAAGCTAGTGTGAACGTAGCCTTAGAACCCATGACCCAAGTGCTGTAAGTTCTGAGCTCTAACCACTAAGCCACTGTAGGAGACAGAGTTTTAGCTGCAATGTAGAATAGTTAGATTGTTTATAAATGATAAAGCGAGCGCTGGTAAAATTATATAGACTACAAAAATAGTATTATACAAGATAAATATAAATATAGGTATAGATATTAAGGTAGCAGCTAGCACTCGGGGTATTGGCAACAGTCCCAGAATAGAAATATGTTAAAGTAATAGTGCAGCGCTATAAATGCATGTTATCAATCATAAATGCATGTAATGTCAACAGTGCAAATAAGTGCAATAATGATGTAAACTGGTAAATGGTGCTAAAATAAGTTCATATAATCATTCCTGAATAATGGAATGTCCTTTGTGTGAGAGTACCAACTCAGAGAGTGCCTATGAATGGCACGTGTGGTTTATCCATGACGAACAGTAGTGCATGAACTCGTGAAAGGTAATCCACCCTTGGGACGGGTGTACACTCACCAGAACAAAAGTATTAATGCCCATGGGTTATAAACATCACACATCTGGGGGTGCAGCGGTATGCTGGCAGCTATGGGATAGTCATCCAGTTCCATCCATCCATCAGGGTGGGTGCCAAAATGGTCCTGGGGAGGAATTAGCTCAGCCACAGGAGCCAGAAAGGTGCTTAATAGTGTAGTAATTTATTATAATGGTTATGAGTAACAATTTAAAATATCCACATGGAGTAATAAAAATAATAGCAAAGTGAGTACCAAGATGGTGGCGTGGCATCAGCAATTGGGCTCCACCCAATGCGTTTCGTGTACCAACAGGTCCTATTGGTGTGCCCCTGAGGAAAAGAGTCTACAAAGTAGACGCTTTTCAAGGAGTTGGCTAGACGCCTTTCTGAAGACTTACAAGCTGCCTGAATGTTCAGCGTCTGCTGGTAGACTCAATTCTTAGTAAATCAGGGCCATTATGTCTCACGGAATATACGTTGGGGTGTTTGCTTCTCAAAATGGGGTCATTTTGTGGGTAATTCCATTGTCCTGGTGCTTCAAGGCCTTAGAAAGTGTACTAGGTAGTCAAGATGTTAGATGTGTAATTTATGACCCTAGAACACCTGATGGTGCTCCTTGCATGTTGGGACTCTCTATGTGGTCAGGCTGTGGAAAAGTCTCACACATTTGGTATCATTATATTCAGGAGGAGTAGCAGAAAGTATTTTGGGGTGTAGTTGCAAGTATGTCTGTGCTGTGTGTGAGAAATAACTTTTTAATATGACAATTTTGTGGGGGGAAAAAAATCAAACAAAAACTTAACTTTCCAAAGAATTGTGGGAAAAAATTACAACTTCAAAAAACTGACCATGCCTCTTACTAAATACTTTGAAATGTCTACTTTCCAAAAAGGGGTCATTTAGGGGGTATTTGTACTGTCCTGGCTTGTTAGGGCCTCAAGAAATGAGATAGGCCTTTGGTACATCAGGTGTGATCAATTTTCAATGATTGATACCATACCTTGTAGACTCTATAGCTTTCAAACAGAGCAAATAATATGCACTGATTTGTGTTATTTTTACCAAAGAAGTGTAGCAGTATACATTTTGGTCAAAACGTATGAAGAAAAATTACTTATTTGCAAAATTTTATAACCGAAACTACGAAAAATGTATTTTTTTTTCAAATGTTTTGGTCTTTTTTCGTTTATAGTGCAAAAAATAAAAAACCCAGTGGTGATTAAATACCACCAAAACAAAGCTCTATTTGTGTGAAATAAAGGATGAAAATGTTATATAGGTACAGTGTTGCATGACTGAGTAATTGTCATTCAAAGTGTGAGAGCACTGAAAGCTGAAAATTGGCCTGGGCAGGAAGGGGATATAAGTGCCCGGTAGGCAAGTGGTTAAGAAAAAAAAAAGTACTCATGCTCTGGTAAGAGTCCATTATATGTTTGGGGATGTTGCACTCTGGTTTTTAGAAGATGTGTGGATGCACAAAGATCTTCCCATCATACTGCACAGCAGTTGTTTTTTTTTTTTTTCACTTTTATGTCTAATCTAACTTTGTTTTTTTTCTAGTGGTTGACATGTCACGTTGCATTTGTGTTTATTATATTCTAATTTTTTTAGTGCGGCATATTTGCACTATTTTGTACATGATTTATCTAAATGTTTTGCCAGCTTCTATGTTTTGAGTTCAGCCAGTGCGATATTTGCCGATGTAGAGTTGTTTGATAAAAGTATACTGTATCTGGCTGCCATTTGAAATGGTAAGGTAAATTTACAAAATGGTTTGTTATGTGATTATACTGACTATTACAGCATTCACTATGAGTGTATCCATACCCAATAGGGTGTTTATTTGCAAATACATAAACCAAGTCATTAATTGGCCCATGTATTGCTAGCTGCACACTTGTTTCTGTATCTGGTCCTTATATATAGGGATTGTCTGTTATCACTTTTTTATCACTTGTGTCTATTTAGTTGCCTTTGTGCAGACAAGATGTCTTGGTTGTAATTTACAGTTGGTCTTCCATGAGTTAATCCAAGGTCCAGCGTGTTACTGACTTTTCAACTCCACAGACCATGCTGTCACTTTAGTTCAAGAGCACATTGAGCAAGAAAGCAAAACTCCTCCTCCACGATGACACCATCACAAGTCATTGAACGACAGTATAGTCTACCACTGCTTTCTTCTGGACTTTGCTCATTGTCTTTGACAGATATTGTGAATCATGGGAGAATGCTTTGCATTTATCAGCTGAAGGATAAACCCATATAGTTGTTCATTTCAGGAAGTCTTCTGAGGTTACTACAGGTCATTGTTGCATGGTGGGGAGTTTTCAGTGGATGTCCTCTGTACTTATGCACGGATGGGTAAATGCTGTTTGTGCTTTTTCCTCTTCTTTCATTGTTTTCCACATACAGCAGAGAACTGAGCAGTGATATATAGAACTGATCTTTCATTCACTCTCTCTTTTCTCCCTTTCTGTTTATCTTTCTATCCTTTCTCTGTATATCCTTCTCTCCTTTCTCTTGTTATCCCTCTGTCTTTTCTCTGTTTTATCCCTCTCTCCTTTCTGTTTTGTTCCTCTCTGCTTTCTGTTTTATCCCTTCTCTATGTATCTACTTTCTTTTGTATCCCTCTCTCCTTTCTCTGTGTATCATTATCTCCTTTCTTTGTTATCCATCTCTCCTTTTTCTGTTTATGACTCTTTACTTTCTCTGTTTATCTCTCTGCTGTCTATCTCTTGCTCTTCTCTCCTCCCTCTCACTGCTCACTTTATCTCTCGCTCCCCTTTCTTTTTTGCTTCCCTCTTCCTCTCACATTTCATTTCTTGCTCCTCTCTCTTGCCTCTCTCACTCTCAGGGCCCCCTCTTTTGCTTTCTTGGCACTCTTTCTCTTGCCCTTTCCGTCTCCCTCTCTTTCTGTTGCTCCTCTCTCTCTCTCTCTCTCGCGCCTCTCTCTCACTCTCAGGACCCCCTCTTTTGCTCTTTGGGCACTCTTTCTCTCGCCCTCTCCGTCTCCCTCCCTCTCTCTCTCTTTCTGTTGCTCCTCTCTCTCTCTCGCCTCTCTCTCACTCTCAGGACACCCTCTTTTGCTCTCTGGGCACTCTTTCTCTCGCCCTCTCCGTCTCCCTCCCTCTCTCTCTTTCTGTTGCTCCTCTCCCTCTCCGCCTTCACTCTGTCTTGCTCCTTTCTCACTTTCTCCCTTACTCCTCTTGCATGCTTTCTCTTTCCTGCTCCTCTCTTGCTCCTCTTTCCTCTCCTTTTTCTCCTCTCTCACACTAGTTCACTCGCTCCTCTCTTACTTACTTGTTCCTCCTTTTACTCTTTCTTGCTCTTCTCACTTTTTATCACTCTTCTAGCTCCTCTTTCCATCTAGCTTTCTGCTTCTTTGTCTTAAGTTTTTGGTGTGTAATATTTTTGTTGAGAATTACTGTATGGTTCACACCCTGAGGGTTTAATCCCTAATTTTTTGTGAAAAGCAGTTTTTTGATGTGTCATTTATTAATTACGTCTGTATTTCATAGTAGATTGTTTGAATCGTTTAACGGGCGGTGTCAGGTAGTAGGGACCAGACTGATTCAGTTGTTTTGCAGATGGTATGTTTGAAAGTTTAATATATAAAACATTTGCATCATGGGGCATTGTAGGACAGAATGGTTATTTCTGAGTCCTTTAATTTACTTTGGTAAAATAAGTATCAACAATTGTCATGTGACTTCTTAGTGTATTCTTTTTTTTCATTTACTGCATGCTATCGGCTGATGGGGCAAACCCACGGCAGGCTTTGGAAGGATCCTGGCAATATTGTTGGGATCCACCCCACTGCCTGTTTGACAGCTGGCTCTGCCTTTCAGTGCTTGGCTGAGAGCTGGAGCCATCCTTGCCTGCCCTTCCCCATCCCAGCCCTTCAGTGAGCGCTGGAAGAACAGAGTGGAGAGCAATGACTGCTAGTCACTGCCCTCTGCTCACAGGAGACAGAGAACTGAGTGATCAGCAGTCATGTGGTCACTCAGCTCTCTGTCTTAGAGCCAACATATGACATCACACAGATGCGACAGCATGGAGGGGAGTATATACTGTAGGTTTGTTTTATTTAAAAAACCATACTTCTACTTTAGGCTAGATCCACATTTTTGCATTTCGGGAACATATGCAAAATTGTATTCTTTTCTGCAACACACAATTCTTTTGCAGATGCGTGGTGGTGTTATTAATTCTTAATGGCACCTCCACATATCTAGCTAATGTGCAAGCATAACTGCATGGTAGCAAAGCACCATGCATTTTGGTGCAGTCATGTGCTTCTTTAGGGCTGCCCTAAACGTGGAAATGTGCAAAAACATGCGCGCAGAAATTGCACCTACACTTTTTTCTGGTACTCTGGTTATTTTCTTTATACCTTGCCTAGATGAGGATGGCATATTATCGGCCTTCACATCCTACCTGCAGCCTTCTGGGATATATGTCATACATTCCAGGAGGCCTAAGGACACTTGCCTACAGTCCACTGGCTCATGCATTCTCAATGATGTTTCAGCAGCCATCTTTGTTTTTGAAGCCAACTGTCACACTCTGCCACTCAAGCTGGTACATGGGCACTGGTGCTTCAGCAGTCATTTTTGATTTGGATCCAACTGTCACTGCCTGACCACAGGTTGAGAGCCTGCTCCCAAATCCAAGATGGTAGCACAGGGGAAGAAAAGACTGAGAAGACGTTGGGTGTTTGGCCACTTTCATACTGATCCAGAGCACAAAAGCAGTAAAAAAAGCATATGATTTTTCCCGTGTTTTTACTGTGTTTGCGGTCTGTTTTACACAGGACATGGACAGGACTAACACCTCGGTCACATCAAGCCCAACTTTGAAATCGTGCGACTTACAGTGAAGTTGCACAATTTAAATGTCGGGTGAGATGCCGATTTCAGGTGCAATTTGCAAGACATCTGACACAGATGTCTATGCAAATCACACCAAAAGTAGTACATGTACTACTTTAGAAATCAGTGCGGATCCGACCAAGTCAGAACCGCACCGATTTGATCTCTCTAATTGCGAACAATAAGCTGTGACTTAGCATACGATTTGCAAGTCTTATGGCATGCAAATTGCATGCCAAGTCGCACCCGATGTGATCAGGGTATAAAAAAACCATATCAAAAACACAACATAGGTGCATTTTTTAATGTGTTTTTTGCTGCATTTTCAGTGCATTTCAATGGGGCGTGTGTTTTTTTTTTTTACCCTACCACAAATGTAACACGTAGAATTTTACTAAGAGCAGCGGACCCACAACGGATCAGTGTGAAGAGTTCCATAGGATTACATGGTCACATGTTTTTCTTCCACTTTTTTTTTAAAGCAAAAGAGGAAGTAAAATGGATCAGTGTGAAAGCAGCCTTGGGAAGACACTGCTGAACTCCTTGGGCTGGTATGTGTTTTTTAAAAGTTAACAGCTACAGTACTTTTAGCTGATGACTTTTAGTTACTCCAAGCCTGGGTAAAATTCCTGTTTAGAAAGTAAAAAAAAATATCCATAGTAAATGCTACTTTGTAAGCTGACCACTGTCTATTATTGACTGTCTACGAAATGCTAGCTTGAAGCAAGTGTATAATTATGTGCCAATATATATATATATATATATATATATATATATATTTAATTAATTTATTTTTTTTAGTGTAACTCATTTAAAGATCTTTGCAGAGATCTGTTTTCACTTTCACAATTACAAATATATTTCTGTTGATCAACAAACCCCAAAATATAATTTGTTGAGATTCGATTGCGCACCCTCCCTCTTTGACTTTTTTTTTTTTTCTTTTTCTCTTTTTTATAATTTTGTCAATTAAGCATTGAAGCTGTTTTCCTTTTTCAAAACAGGCCATTGCCACTCCTGTGTGACGGTCAATTCCTCTTGCTTGGTATATATTTTTTTTTTTTAGTGTAACTCATTTAAACATCTTTTTCTCTTTTTTATAATTTTGGCAATTAAGCATTGAAGCTGTTTTCCTTTTTCAAAACAGGCCATTGCAACTCCTGTGTGACGGTCAATTCCTCTTGCTTGTTATAAGTCACTAAAAGAAATAGCTTCCTATTTTCGTTAAGAAAAGTAAAAATACTTTTCTTCCAAACCTCATCTGGAATATGCAGTTCAGTTTTGGGCACCAATTCACAAAAAGAACATTGGGGAACTGGAGAAAGTACAGAGAAGGGCAACTAAACTGATACAAGTCATGGAGGAGCTCAGCTATGAGGAAAGATTAGAGGAACTGAATTTATTCTTTCTTGAGAAGAGGAGATTAAGGGGGGATATGATCAACTTGTATAAATACGTCAGTGGTTCATATAGTGAACTCAGTGTAGAGCTATTCACCCTGAGGTCATCACAGAGGACAAGGGGGCACTCTTTACATCTGGAGGAAAAGAAATGTAATCTCCAAACACGGAAAGGTTTCTTCACAGTGAGAGCTGTGAAAATGTGGAATAGACTCCCTCAAGAGTTGGTTCTGGCCAGCTCAGTAGATTGCTTCCAAAAAAGTCCTGGATTGTTTCTTGGATACACAGAATATAACTGGATACTAACATTTATAGGTAAAGTTGATCCAGGGAATATCCTATTGCCTCTCGGGGGATCAAGAAGGATTTTTTTCCCAGCAGGAGCAAATTGGATCATGTTTTGCTGGTTTTTTTTGCCTTCCTCTGTGGGTATAGGATTATAACTTTTTTTTTTTTTTTTTTTAATGGTTGAACTGGATGGACTTTTGTCTTTTTTCAGCCAGACTAACTATGTAACTGACAGTGATGAAGGGCTTGGCACCAATTATACTGTTTCAAAAGCTCTTTACTCTGACACAGCTACCAAGCATAAAGCCAAAACTACACAAAAGTCTGCAATTCTGTTTTGTTTTAAAAATCAAAGTGCTCACAATGCCAAAACATTTTTACTTTGGATAGAGTAAGGAATGGATAAGGACCTTGTCATGTATTTTTTTTTCTTCCATGTCCTGCCAGGGAGATTTCCCTTCATTTCCTTACCCAGAAGTAAAGCAGAATGTAAGAGAATATCTGTACAAATCAGGGAGATATCTCCCCTTAGGCTACTTTCACAATTAAGTGTTTTTGAAGCTTTTTTGCGTTAAAAAAAGCTCAAGAAAAATGCTTCCCTATGTGAATGTCTATGTATGTTTTCACACTGAGGCGTTGCGTGTGTGGTGTAAAAACCCCTGCTTGCAGCATCTTTGGGGCATGTTTGGTGGGTTAAAAAAAAGCCTCTTCCCATTGAAATCAATGGAAATAGCCTGAAAAGTGCCTCATGAACGCCTGTGGGAAGTGTTTTTGGTACAGTTTTCAGTCCCATGTCCGTTAAAAATGCTCAGAAAGCATGGTTAAAGCGTTGTGAAAATGCCTATGCGTTTTTTGCAGCGGATCAGTGTGAAAAGTAGCCTTAGGCACCAGCACAGGAGCCTTCATTTTACAAATTCCCCGCACTTCCTGCTCTCACAACACCTCAATTATTTTTGAATACCCATTCCTTTCTGTCGCTGCGACACCGACAGCAGTAAAAACAAGTCCAGGGTTCTAACCCTTCCCTACTGTATTCAACACTAAAACAAAATGTCTTGGTTTCACATACTCTCTATCACAGACTTTGTCACAAAAAAACCTACAATAAAAAGAGAGCTTGTGACTATTTAATTGAGAATATTTGCACAGCTTTGGAATTTCTTCAGCCAAGGCCGTTACAATCGGACACATGCATTCTCAAGGTCTCATTGCGAGTGGTGTTTTCCTTTTTTTTTTTTTTTCTGAGACAGCAGGGCATTTGCAGGTTTCTGGATGTTGTTTTTTTTTTTTTTTAATTCATTTGCACACAGAACAGAGAAGCCTTTTGGTACATTTTTAGAGGAACTTGATTGGGAAACAGTCCACTTAATATAGCCTGCCAGACAGGACCCTCGTGTTTGTCACATCCTGAATGTTATAGATGCTAAACCATTTTGTCTGTGCTTTTAAAGTCCCATCTGTCTAAGGGGGGGGGGGGGGGGGAATCTTTGTACATTTTTTCTGTGAAAGTTGCTTTGATTTTTGGTTTTACCATTGTCTTTTATTATTTTTGCTTTAATACTGTGTATACTTCATAATTTAAATCTTATCTGTACAGGTTCAGATGCTGCCAGGAGTGCAACCCATTCACTATGAAGGAACGACTTTAAGCTTCTATTCAAGAACTCCTTTTGCTAAACATTGTGGTAGGTTTAAATGTCTCCTGTTTTGTCTTGTAAATGTTATCAATAAAATTTTAACTTGTAATAACTTAATTTTAGAATCCACATTCTTCAGGGCTCAGCGTTTCATGCTCTCCATTCACTGATTCCCTCTCCAGTGCTTATATTTTTCTGCATGTATGCGTGTGGGCAGATAGATTGAGACTCTACTGTACTAGTGTTATCTATCTTACATGATATCCTACAGTTATTTTAAACTTAAAACCAAGGAAATGAAAGTGAATTCTTCCACTGCCTCATTCGCACGTCCTGGGTTTGTGAAGAGAGGCAGCGGGACTTGTGACTCCCAGGCATTTAGTATGGACATGTGTAATTGAAGGTTTTCCATCAATTACATCAACTGCTACCCTATTGACAAAGACATAGTTTGTGCTTTTGGACAAAAAAAAAAATCTAAGAATTGCTTGTCATCACAGGCTGGGTGCAAACAGATTGATCAGTCCACGCTGAATACATAATTCCTTTTCAATGTCACACCCAGCCTTGCAAGCAAGTGGGTAAGGAACCACTGACACACTTGCAGATTTCTACTGATTACTACTGTACAAATGCAATTTTCCACTACACCGCCATACTTCTCCGCTGACCACCACTGTTCCAGCACAATTCTCCACTAACCTCTACTGTTACTAACTTTTCTACAAACTTTCACTGTACAGGCTCACTTCTACACTGACTGCCATCATGGTGGCACCGCCGTGTACCACAAGCTGCTGTACTGTGCATTCACCAGGCTGCTGAACTTTATGCTCTGTTGTTACATTCATAATTGACATTTCTGGACATTTAAACCTATGTGAACAAGTGTTTTAGACATCTTGCCATCACTCCCTTACTATATGAACAAAAGTATGTGAAAACCTTACCAAACTGGGGGAGTAGGTGGTATCTGACAAAAGCATTGTAACAGTATTCGTATGATATGTGACACTGAGGGGTTTATTTACTAAACCTGGTTGACTCAGAATCTTGTCCACTTCTGCATAAAAACCAATCAGCTTCCAGGTTTTATTGCTGAAGCTTAACTGAACATGCTAAGGTTAGAAGCTGATTGGCTACCATGCACAGGTGCTTAAGATTCTGAGTCAACCAGGTTTAGTAAATAAACCCCCGAGAGTCAGTTTTGTCAGAGGAAGGGTGACTTATCTCAGAACAGATTGTCCGATGGAAGAGTCTAATTAGAGACAATTGAGTTTTGGCCACAATTGGAAAAGGCTGCATTAAGGCTAGGTTCACATATTTGTGGGTGGTGCCGTTGCTGATCTGCACAAAAATCCGTGCAGCCACACCATCCACACAGAAGAATGCGGACCCGCGGGCAGGTGCCATTAATTCTAATGGCATGCCGCCCACACTGGAAATCGCAACCACACTGGGAACCAAGGTTCCCGTGCAGGCTGCGGTTTCCAAAGTAGTGCAGGGACTTCTTCCCTGCGTGTTCCGGGGCACGGAAGTCCTTTCAAATGAATGGCCTCTTGTGCCCGTTCAAAACGGGGCCCACACTGCCCACAGAGCTTAGTCAGGGCATTCCCATGGAAGCTTTTGCTGCTGAGACAAGATATGTGTGGGGACAAGTTAAGGAGCATGTGTCCAGGCCTGATGGGCCCTGAATGAACAGGCACCTGAATCAAGACTTTAATGAAAGGTGTAAGCATACTGGACGCCTAACAGAGACTGATAGAGTAAGTCCTACAAGATGCTTGGAGTGGAGCAATATAGTCTGGCTGGGTGAGCAGATGCTGTTCTGCAACAGGTAGTCAGGAGACTGGAAAATTGTTATAATGTGCTGAAATGTTATCTGCATGGATGGAATCTTCAATTATCCTGCTTCGTTGATAAAAAGTTGTCCGGATACCCCAAAACTTAGGCTACGTTCACACTAGCGTTGTGTGCAGGCGGCAGAGAGGCATTTGGGAAGCGTTTTTACCGCTTCCCAAACGCCTCTGACAATTCTGCACATTGCAGCACATGGTGCTGTTCTAACAGGAGCGCTAGCGTCGCGTCTCAGCAAAACGGACGCCTCTGGTCGAGTCAGGAGGTGTTGAAGCCTCCTATTCTAGTCTATGGTGCCGCTCCGCAAACGCCCGGCCAGCATTTGCGGCGCAGTTGTGACGCGGTTGCGGGGCGTTTGCGGAGCGGTAACACCATTTAAACTTCCTTATAGGCGTTTGCGGAGTGGTTTTAACGCTCGGCAAACGCCTAGCAACTTCCGCTAAACCGCGCATACGGCGTTTGCGGAGCATTTGCCGAGCGTTAAAAAACACTTCGCAAACGCCGGGCCAATGCTTGCGAAACGCTATAGGGGCGTTTGACAAGCGTTGGTAAAACAGTCAAGTGTGAACGAGCCCTTAGTTTAGCGAGTTCTCTCTCCAATTTCAGGGCGCTTGATTTGTGCAATGATGGACAGATGTTTGTCTTCATTTCAGCGAAACTTGAGCCTGCTGCTGCTTTTACCCACTGAGACTGTGACAACATATGAGCTAGGGTTCATATATATGAGCCCTTTATGTGCCTATGTTGGTATGAGCACAGCAGAGGGATAGAACTGAACTGGGAACCTTGGTACTCATACTTTGTTATACATAGTGGAAGTTGGTGCTGCACAGAGGAAGGCAAAAATTGGTAAAGGGAAAGGAGAGTCAACATCCGGTCTTTGAAGGGTTTTTCATGTGGAGCACTGGCTGCGAGCAGCAGGGACAGTTCGATCACACACCTTTTTTACAATGTTATGCCCTTTTTTCCCTCAAGATATCAGAATTTGGGCTAAGAGAGCCACCGTGACTGCACAGCCTTTTTTCCATCAGGATGCTGCACACGTGCGTGCCATATTCCTGTACGCAGTAGCAGCCTGACTCCTCTGCTCCCTGCCTCTACCTGCATACAGCACAGCAATCCTCCAGATGTTCCCGGCTGTTCATTGCCTACAGTGACTGGTCACAGAAGGCTTAAGCGTTCCTGCACAGCAGCAACAATTCTGAATATGCCTAGTGGAATATCCCTCACCATACATGGTGGCACACAGATGCAAAGGGAGAGGGTCAGCAGGCCAAGTTTAGCAAATAGCTCCAGGTGGTCCTTTGATATTCTTATAGCTAAGAACCTGGTCCCCAAGTCTGAGTCACTGTTCCCTCTTTAAGAACTTCTTAATCCCTTCTGGGGCTCTTCCCTCCTATTTTTTAAGAGAGAAGTTTTCAGCCATTGTATTTGAATTTATGTGTAGGCTTTCAGTTCTGTTGGAGTCCTCCAGACTGCAGGAGACGCAAACGCGCCCCTCACCTTCTACAATCTACAGTCCATATCTAAATTGCCTATGACTACTTCTGTACTGAAGAGGAGGATGGCAATATTACCCCAGATACAGAAAGAAGTCCAGTTTGTGGACATTTCTCACAAACTTAAGGATACTGTTGATGCCTTTTTATTTTTTATTGACGTTGTGCATACATGCATCTCCTTAAAGCAGTCTGTATCTGTCTGGCCCTAGGCCACCAGCTTCACTCTTACAACCAGTGTGTATGGTGGCTGGCCCCACCCTAGAAAAAAATTTTCCCTTTGAAATGATTTTATCAACTATATCCTATTAAAGGGGGTTCCTGAAGAAATTATCTTTTGTCTTAACAGGACCCTGTATGGAAAAACCCTGTGGACAAGACGTTAGAGGCCCTCCTTAAGACCTTATCCTTCCTTACAGAACCCGTAGTGCAAGCTGCTGTTGCAGTTGTGTCAATCTGCCACACTTTGACTGTCTGGTCCAAGTTCCTTGGAATCCTGTATCTATACTCTCAGATCCTTCATTCATCCAACATCTAGAGCTCTTATCAGTGACCTATTCTGTTGATGGCCTCGCAGATTCACCTTGCCATATATCCAGAATGGGCCTCCTGTCAGTACATGATGAGGAGGCCCTTTGAATGGAGAAGCCTTTTTAAATTCTTTGATAATTTTTTTAAAGTGGAACTTCATTCTCTGTCAACATTGACTATTTTTAATCCTTATGCTAGCATTAGGAAATAGATAGTAAGGTATATTATGTTTACTTGTTTTAAACTTGCTTTTTTTTTTTTACATTTCTTCAGCAGTTACTTCCTGGTTTTCATGCCTAGGCAAATTATGTCATACATTCCAGGAGTCTTCAGGAGGTTAGGAGGAGTTTTCTCAGCTAAGCTCACCCTCCTGCCTGCATGCCTGAGCTAAGGGCAGATGGATTCCAGGACGTAAATGCTACATGAATCATCTGCCCTTACCCATGATGGACATGGCCAGAAAAGCTAGGTGGTGGTTTTCAAAGCGATATCTCAGCAAAATAAAGCATAGAGAGATGGATGGGGGAGTTTGCTTTGCATGATAAAAAATTAATGTAATAGCGTTTTTGGTTTGTGGTGTTCAGAAAGCAGTGTGGTTTCCGCAATAGCTCCTGTTAGCAAGCCTTCATCCCAGGACATTTCAGACATTAGGGAAGGGAATCCAAGGGTGGTATCCAGGGGCTACAACTAGTTTCAGTCTTTGCCCACAAGGAGACATGGGGTGTGGGGGTTTCCCCGCTCTGCCGTGTATAGTATTTAATGCTGCTTGTGCCTGATATGAATATGCCTGACAACCTTCACACCATGTCGCTCTGGGCTCAGTCTCAGTACAGCTTCTGGGTGCTGGTTCCTAGGCGACTACAGCAGGGTGCTTAGCCTATGGCCCTTTGGCTGTTGCGGGGCTTGGCGTTGCCTCTGCCTTTGGAAGTCATGCTTGTGACTGCCATCCTTGTGGGGCTCGTGGCGATTTGGGGTTGCAGGTTGGGCACCAATGGACTACAGCCTCTCCAATAGGGGAGTCTGTTGCTGGGGGTCACTGTATATGACTGGCTTACTGTCACCAGGGGGTCTGCTCGCTACCCAGCTCCCACAACTCTTCCCCTTGTTTCTCTTAGGTTTTTCCCTAGGCGGCACTGGGGAAGGAATCGTGGGTTCCTGGGAGAACTTATGTTACTTACCTAGTGAGACTATAGATAATGTATTTGTTTTAATGTCTTTCTATGGGCTCTGAATTGATACTTAATTTCTTTGTTATTATTTAGTTGCCTGGCTAATGGCGGGCTTTCTGCCAGTAGGTGATATGACCGCTGCGTATTCGTCTATCCCTGTCTGGTGGTTCACGTTCATCTTGGTAGCTGCTTCCCACAGACTTTTTGCTTTACTTACTTATGTTCAGTGGACCTGAGCGATTTCTCCGCCCATCCTCCTTCTCTCGGTGGAGGATCTGCACTCTTTTTCTTTTTTGGCAATGGGACCTTGCTTTCAGCCATTCAGTCACACAGTGTTATGCTTTTTTGGGGGGAATCCCTCTTCGGTACTACTGATCACCTGCTTTTATCAATTTGTTGTGCTTTTCCTTTGCTGGTTACTCTACAGAGACCATATTGTATTGACCTGTTGGGACTGGGGCCTGGTTTACCCCCTCCCATCACCCCCCCCCCCCACCCTCTGGATATCCGATTACCCTTTTTGCACCCAGGCGAAGTGAGCCTCGGCTGTGTAATTGCCAATCCCCATCTTCTACCGCTGCCTACATGGGCTTGCCTTCTCGTTTGGAGGGATTGGACATATTTGGACATATTTTTCAAATTATTTATTTAAGCCAAAACGCATCCACAGAGCAGCAAAAAAACCAACAGAAATTTATATACACACACATGGTAATCTCTGCAAGGGCTACAAGCCAGTAAAAGATACAATGTCATATGTAAATATTATAAAGTGCAAAGAAGATTTGCAGGGAGAGTGTCTTAGCGAGGGTAGCGAAAAGCTTCAGGTCCACGTGTAATAAAGTGATAGGGCAGTAACTACTGCAAGATGAGGGATCTTTTCCCTCTTTGGGGATGACCCCAATGGGGGCCCACAGTGCATCGGGGGGGGGGGGAGCAATTTTATGGTCCAAGGTGTTAAATACTTGCACCATGTGTGAGCCCAGCAGGGGTAGAAAAAGCTGGTAGTACTTGAGTATAAAGCTGTTAGGGCCCGTTACTTTACCTGGCTTTGACAAGCCAATGGCTAATTGCAGTTCAAGAGTAATTGGTGCCTCCAAATCCGTGCATATTGAGGCGGACAACTGGGGGAGACCTTAGGAGGAGATATATTCCTCAATAGTACGTCGAGCTTCAGATTTGTTGTACAAGTTTTGATAAAACTCGCAGAAGGTGTCTGTGATTTGAGGGGGAAGATGTATCTTTTCACCGTCATGGCCTGTAAGATGGGGACTATAAAATAAGGTGCATTGCTGGCTAGCAGTTAGCCACATTAATCTCCTAATTCATAGTAATGTTTCCTGCAAGATTGTAGTGCCACCTTAGCCTAGTATTGGAGGTGACTCGTCTGCATAGGCTCTTTTTCCACCTGTGTGGTGGGGAGTTGTTTGTGGCGGGTCTCTAACTGATATATGTCCGCAAGTAATTTAGATAGTACGGCCTTTTGTCTCGTTTAAGTCTCAAGCCATGTTTGATAGGAACCATTCTGATTACCGTTTTATGTGCTTCCCAGACTCTCCCAGGGTCACTATCTGGGGTGGAATTCATTTGAAAGCAGAGCTGAATCTGCTTTGTTACATCCTCCACTACTGTCTTATTCTGTAGAAGACCCTGATTGAGTCTCCAGTGCCAGGTTTTGGGGGAAGTATATTCTGTCAAAGCAAATTTCAATGTGACCGGGGCATGGTCAGACCACATGATGTTCCCTATCTTGACTGCCAAAACTGCGGGAAGCAGACGATGGGTAATGATGAAAAGATCAATGCGAGAGTACACTTTATATGGGGGTGAAAAAAAGGTGTAATCTCATTCGTCAGGGTGAAACAACCACCAAGCGTCAGTTAGTCGGGATTTGTGGAGAGTTTGTAAGACACGTTTGTGACAGCTAGGGATAACAGAGGATCCCATTGCAGAAGTATCCACCCTGAGGTCTAAGGAAAGATTAAAGTCCCTGCCTAAGAGGAGTATGCTCTCCGCAAACAACATAAGGGTATCAATTGAAGAACAAAGGAACTGATCTTGATGGCAATTTGGTGCAAAGAGAGTGGCCAGGGTCAGTTTAATACCACCAGTCATGCCCTTAAGGAACAAAAATTGGCCCTCCTCATCTGCTCTTGAATCAAGAAGTATTCAAGGAACCCATTTAGAGACCAAGATGGAAACACCTCTTGATTTGGATGCCCGATTAAAGGCATGGTAAGCAAAAGGGTAAAATCTGTTTCTGAGAATCGGGGCTTTTCCCTCTTTGAAATGGGTTTCCTGAATGAAAGCTACGTCAGCGTGTAAGCACTTCTGGTCTTAAAGAAGCATTCTGCGCTTTTCAGGCGC
Source organism: Staurois parvus (assembly GCF_062004578.1). Lineage (NCBI taxonomy): Eukaryota > Metazoa > Chordata > Amphibia > Anura > Ranidae > Staurois > Staurois parvus. The sequence continues at coordinate 859,016 of NW_028317904.1, forward strand.
ATTGAGCCCTTTAACATTCAGGAGAAGATCAGTTTGATTCCAAGGCATAGAAACTATCTCATGGAAAGAGTCCTCCAAAGAGTAAACCACAGTTGGCTGAGTCGGAACCTGAGGTCATGGTGTGGAGAGTTGTTAGGGAGGAACGGTTTCCAGATAGTAGAAGACCCCACCGATTAAATCAGAGTTCACCGAAAAAAATTGAGGTGCACAGTCCTCCAGTAGGGTGTCACAGAAGGTGTGCAGCACGGGGCTTCAGGCTTCATATACCAGGTTATGTAGACAGCATGTTTGCGGTATCTAGGATAAGTCCCCCAAGACTTCAAAGGTCACAGAAATAAATCAGGACTCACTTGTAGGGACTGGTTGCGAAGGGAGAGATCTGCGTCTAGGTCTGGCCAGTAATGTAGAATGAAGGCCAACGTGCTGGGTACGAAATGGCAGTGACTGCAGCCAGTCCAGTATGGAGAAAGGTGGAATCTCTAGGTAGGCAAACGGATCTTGAAGAGCCGCAAGTCGGTGTAAGTTGAAAGATGAATTCCTTTTCCGGATGGTTAAGGAAAAGGGGAAGCCCCACCTATATGTATGGCCCAGGTGTTGTAGCTTGTCTAGAAAGAGTCACAGTAGGGCCCTGCGCTGCAGGGTTGCCTTAGAGAGATCCAGCAGTAATTTAATGGTCGTACCATCAAAGTCGACAATCCGCAGAATGGTCTCCGCATGTGTATATCGGTGTAGGTGGCAGATGATGTCCCGCGGTCTATTTGGATCAGAGGACTTGGGGCCCAGTGCTCTATGGACTTGGTCTAATTCAAGCAGGACAGAGTCCAGTACACAATGGACTATGGCAATAACAATGTCTCGTAAATCTTCCGAACCAGTGGCTTCCGGGAGACCACGGAGCCGCAAGTTGTTACAGATGCTCCAATCCTCTAGATCTTCCAAATGTAGCTGCAGGGCCACCGCGTGTTCTGCTTGGCGTGCCTGTTCTTGTTCCACTATAGATATTCCACCATAGAAGACTCCCCCGTAGCAAGACAATCAGATAGCTGTTGCACATCAGTGCGAACAGCCTGCAGCTCCCTCTGATAGGATTAGGTTATGCGGAGGAACTAGGCCTCAATGTCGACCTTCATGGGAAGGGCCTGGAACAGCTTTTTTATATCTACATCTTCCCAAAGGGAGGAGGACGCTACTGGTAGGGAGATGGAGTCTGGTGGATGAGATGCCAATGCTGCGGAGATGTCAGAGTATGAGTCCGAAGCACTTGACGGAGCTGCCGCCATTTCTGATGGGAGTGCAGCCTCTGCTGCGCTGCCATGAGGATTCGCCTTGCCTGTTCAGGAGCCAGAGGTCTGGGTGCCTGGGAAGAAATGCTTGATAGCAGACCGAGCTGAAGTTTTTCTGCACTTCGCAGAGCTCATGCCGAGACTGAAAGGCCGTTAGGTGAGTGTGTACTGCTGGAGAGAGACGGGAGCTCAAAGAAAGCATGTCTTCACGCCACCATGTCCAAGACATGCCCCGGGATTGGACATATTTTGTACGTCTTTGTTGCAGTGGGACTAGCTTGCCATAAAGCCCCTTTTTGTTTTTAAAAGCCCCAGACATTCCTAAAAGCACCTCTGCCTAATAAAAATAACATCAACCCTTCTTGTTTCCAATAAAGACCTTATTTAAATACAGTTTTGGTTAATATTATAATGTTTTTCTTTTTTTATCAGGACAAATAGATTGTCATGAGGGACGAGTAGATTAGGACCCTGATTTAGTCCCTTGGACAAGTAGTTTCTTTACAAATTTCCACACTTCTTGGGATTGTGATATGCAAGGGGACACTGATGTAAGAACAGGATTATGATATAAGAGGAGATGGGGACTGTGATGTGAAGGGCCTACAAAAAAAAACCTGCGATTTTTGACATCAGCTGCACAAGCATGCGATTCAGACCTCTGCTGGAAGAAAAGTTTACTGATCAGACCTCCATGAATTTTAATTTAATACTCCTGCTGTAATGCATAGACCAGATGCAGGGAAGTTGCCTAACGCCAACAGTGTGTTGGACATGCAGGCAGGTGTGATACCTTATTGGAGTGCCACGACTGACATTTTAACAGAGTTGTATCCACTGCGGTGGTTTGCACCCCAACCTGCTGTGCTGTAACAAAAAATTTACTACATGCAGAACTCCATTAGAAACAACTAATTTAGCCCTGTCTTTGCTTGGGGCTGTGCTCCTAATAATCACCACAGCTGGTGTGAATGGATAAATAAATACAAGACCAAAAATACAATATATTGCAACTTACAGTCTCTACATACGTTGGCGGCTATAGTTTCCTTTTTTTCTCAAGCTAAGAACATTTTCAGGAAAATACAGAAAAAACTGTTGATCTTTCCAAAAATGCATGTCCTTGTCACTTTCGGTCAGCTGCACCAAAGAATATCTTTCCTCTTAGCTATTGTGTGCAAGCTACTAATTGTACAGATATGCATGTAGCTAATGGAGAGAACAGATATGCATGTAGTTTATATCAGAACAGCCTAGGATGACAACCATGGCTCCTTCCTTTCAAACAGTGGAGGATAATGTAGCCACATAGGGGCATGAAGTATGTGATTTTCAGGATTACCAGGTGAAAATAAAGCTAAAGAAGTGTGAAAAAAGAAAACGAATGTAGCCACCACACAAAGAACTGGTAAGATGCAGTAAATTACATTTTTGGTTTTGGGCTTAAAATTTACTGTCTGATCACACTGAATCCAACTTTGAAATCACAAGTTAATGCACGCCAGTGCGACTTCAGGTGTGACTTGGCTGACATCTGTGCGACTTCATGCACAGAGGTCTATGCCAGTTGCACCTGAAATCCCCAAAAATTGTGGTGCCGAACTGATTTGAAAAAGGTTCCTGCACTAAGCCAGAGTTGAAAGGTTCCATTGCCGACAATAGGGTGCGACTTGTTATGCGATTTTAAACTGTCAAATCACATGATCATTTGCATCAGTGTGAACCAGGGCTAACTCTGGTAAGTATAAAGTTTGTTTATACTTCCCAAATTAATTTCTCTTGCTTTTAAATAAAACAAATACAGACACCCTGTGAGTTCTTACATAGTTTTGGTTTAGTGAAGCCCACACTGTCTTCTGGGAGCTTTAACCATGTTACACTAAGAAGCATTGGAGGGCTGCTTGTAAAACCCACATTAAATGACTGGATTTTGTGATGGTGTGGAGGTGACCTAAGACACACTGCATTGAGTGCATGAGTAATAAGTTCCCTCTTGTGTCTGTTTTATTTGACAGTGTTTGGCTCGCGATGCATGGAGAAGCCTGACCCAATATGTCAGCCACGGCTGTCGATGGCTCTGATGTGTCACTCGGTAAGTGCTAATCCCGAATGGGCTTTATTTACAGTAGGTATAGAAAAGAATTACCCCTCCTTTAAAACCACATTGTGTTGCTTTGCAGCCTGAAATTAAGACACAGTTTTTGTTTTATCCAGCTGCATTTACTCAGTGCAACTTATAACATCCATGTAAATGATATAACACCAACATGTCAGAAAAAAATAAAAAAAAACAGAATCAATTTTAAAAACAGAATCTCTGAGTTCAAAAAAGGTATTTTGTTGAACCACCTTTTATTTTAAAGCCTTTAGTCTGTTGGGATATGTCTCTACTAACTTTGCACATTTAGACTTTGCAATATTTTCCCACTCTTCCCTGCAGAACTGCTCAAGTTCACGTAAATGTGATGGTGACGGTTGTGGACTGCAGTCTTCAAGTCATTCCACAGATTTTCAATGGGTTTCAAGTCTGGGCTCTAACTTGGCCATGCAAGAATATTCACCTTTTTCTCCTTCAACCACTTTGTGGTAATTTTGTGTTCTGGGTCATTGTCATGTTGGGAGGTGACCCTTTTTCCCATTGACAACTTTCTGACAGAGGGCAGCAGAGTTTCCTCAAGAATTTGACGGTATTTTGTCCCATCCATTTTTCCTTCAGTCCTGACTGCTCCAGTCCCTGCTGCAGAGAAACACCCTCATAACAGGATATTACCACCTCCATGCTTTGCTGTAGGTTTATTTGGATAGTGAGCTGTATTGGATTTCCACCAGACATATCCTTTAGCAACTGATCACAGCGCCGCAATTTAAAATCATGTGATTTTTGTGCAGTTTTAGCGCAATTTCAGGTGCAGTTCCTGAAGACTTTATTGCAACTTGTGAAGATTTTCAATGATTTATTGCGATTTGCTTTGTAATTTACATTATATTCTATGTTTGTGAAATCGCAATAACTATAGAAAAAGTAATGCAAGAACTACTTTAGAAATCCTGCTGCAGCAAATCACATGTTAAGACACTGACATTCACATTAATTGGATGCGATTTCAATTCGCAAATCGCACCTGAAATTGCATTGGTATGACCAGCTGTGTAGTGTTGAGGCCACATAATGAAGTTTTAGTCTCATCTGACCAGAACACCTTTTTCTATGTGGCCTTAGGACCTTCAAGGTGCATTTTGGCAAAACTCAGTTGTGACTGCATGTGGCCTTTCTTGAGAAGTGGTTTTTTTCTTGCAACCCTCCCATACAAGCCACATTTGTGGAGAATTTGTGATATTGTTGTCATATGCACAAAATTACCACTCTGTCATAAATTCCTGCAACTGCTTCAGAGTTGTAGGCATCTTGGTATTCATCCAATTTTTTTTTTCTATCAATCTTCTGACTTGTGCCTGTCCACAATTTTTCCCAGAAATCTTTTGACAGTGCTCCAGGAAAGCTCTTTCCATGCTGAGCTAATCAAAATGACCACAGCTGATCACACTTGAGAATCAAATGGCTTTGTGTGCCATTAGGGTGATTAACTACACCTGATTTCAGTTTACAAGTCGTTTTTAAGAGGGTGTGATCCTTCTTCCAACTTGGTGATTCTATTTTTTTTTTATTATTTATTTCTGACGTGGTATTATATCTTTCACTGAAATGTTATAAGTTGCACTGAGTAAATACAGCTGAATAAAATGAAAACTGTGTCTGTCTTCATTTCATGCTGCAAAGCAACAAAATGTGATTATTTTAAAGGGGGTGATTCTTTTTTTTTTTTTACCCACTGTATGTCATCTAGCTCTGTGGATTCATTGCAGTCTTCTGTTTAGTAATGTTTTATGGCATATTACCCATATTGGTTTAATATTCTTCCTCCTTTGTAGACGGAGAATCTTTCCAAACTGTGGATACATTTCTATTGGATTCTGCTAGCACCACTAAGTTAACTATAAAGGAAGAGAGATCAGAGTCTCAAGGAAGTTCCTCACTACCTACTGAAAATGAAATCCTCGGAACAGATGGAGAGGGTTCCTCCCACAGCGCAGGTGATTTTTTTTTGTTATTCTTTTCTGTATTCTGCTTTTAGGCATAAAAGTTACAGTGCCCTGAGGTTAGGCTTAAAAAATCTAAATTAGATATTACATACAAAACCACTCTCTGCATAGTGAACTTAAAAAATGTATTTAGAACTATCCCATGCCAAATGGTTTGTTTGATTTGAAAAAGTGACAAAGGGACAAGAACCCCCTGCCAGGTGCTTGCTGACTCAGTTGTTTACAGTAAACAGGGTTACCCTCCTGTGGATACCCTACAAGTTACCAAAAAAAAAAAATATCACAAATGGACAGAGCTTAGTTTAGTTTTGCCCTCGGATATATCTGAATGTCCTTTGTCAATGTCATTTTATTATCAAAGGGTTTTCTGTCCATCTGCGTCTTGGTTTCCATGACGGCGGTGCCAGTATATATGAATGCGGGTGTACTATGTGAATCCAGTCTTGCTGACAAAGTCCCGCCCAGGACCTACAGTGAAGGAAATAAGTATTTGATCCCCTGCTGATTTTGAATGTTGTCCCACTCACAAAGAAATGATCCCCTATCATTCAGCAGGATTGCTGGCTACCAGGTGTCTTTCATACAGGCAACAAGCTGAGATTTAAAGCAGTCTCTTAAAGGGAGTGCTGCTAATCTCATTTTGTTACCTGTATAAAAGACACCTGTCCATAGGAGCAATCAAACAATCAGATTCCAAACTCTCCACCATGGCAAAGACCCAAGAGCTGTCCAAGGATGTCAGGGACAAGATTGTAGACCTACACAAGGCTGGACTGGGCTACTAAACTATCGCCAAGCTTGGTGAGAAGGTGACAACAGTTGGTGCAATCATTCACAAATGGAAGAAACACAAAACAACTGTAAGTCTCGCTAGGTCTGGTGCACCATGCAAGATCTCACCTCATGGAGTGTCAATGATCATGAGAACAGTGAGGAATCATCTCAGAACTACACGTGAGGATCTTGCCAATGATCTCCAGGCAGCTGGGACCACAGTTACCAAGAAAACAATTGGTAAAACACTATGCGGACAAGGATTGAAATCCTGCAGTGCCCGCAAGGTCCCTCTACTCAAGAAAGCACATGTCCAGGCCCGTCTGAAGTTTGCCACTGAACATCTGAATGATGCAGAGGAGGACTGGTTGAAAGTGGTGTGGTCAGATGAGACCAAAATGGAGCTCTTTGGCATCAACTCAACTCACCGTATTTGGAGGAGGAGGAATGCTGCCTATGACCCCAAGAACACCATCCCAACTGTCAAACATGGTGGTGGAAACATTCTGCTTTGAGGGTGTTTTTCTGCTAAGGGGACAGGACAACTGCACGCATCAAAGGGACGATGGACAGGGCAATGTACCGTCAAATCTTTGGTGAGAACCTTCTTCCCTCAGCCAGGGCATTGAAAATGGGTCGTGGATGGGTGTTCCAGCATGACAATGACCCAAAACACAGGGCCAAGGCAACAAAGGAGTGGCTCAAGAAGCACATTAAGGTCCTGGAGTGGCCTAGCCAGTCTCCAGACCTTAATCCGATTAAAAATCTGTGGAGGGAGCTGAAAGTTCGAGTTGCCAAACGTCAGCCACCAAACCTTAATGACTTGGAGAGGATCTGCTAAGAGGAGTGGGCCAAAATTCCTCCTGAGATGTGTGAAAACCTGGTGGCCAACTACAGGAAACATCTGACCTCTGTGATTGCCAACAAGGGATTTGCCACCAAGTACTAAGTCATGGTTTCTGAAGGGAATCAAATACTTATTTCCCTCATGAACATGCAAATCCGTGCATCATTTGTTAGACATGCATTTCTTTTGAATTTTTTATTGCTATTCTGTCTCTCGGTGTTACAATACACCTACCATTCGATTTTTAGACTGATCATTTCTTTGTGAGTGGGCAAACATCCAAAATCAGCAGGGGATCAAATACTTATTTCCTTCACTGTATCGCATACGGGAGGAGTCACGTTCGTTGACGTCACCTGCGGCTATCTTGGTGTTTTATACGCGGTTTGTTCTTTGTTTCTTGAACACTGTTCTTTGCACTTGGTAATAAGTGCCAGATTTGTAAGTACAATTTTGTTCCTTTCTGAGTAAAGAAATAAATTGTAGCAGAGAGCACTTTTTGTCCCTGTCTTGAATATACGGCACACTTTGATACATCTGAGGAGTGATCTGCCTGGACCAGTGGTGCTACCATTTCAAGTAAATACCCTTAATGGGGAAAAGCAAATATGACCAGCCTGGTAGTTCAGGGGTCATATCCATTAGGTGAGCAGTCATGATTGTATTTGGTGACGGGATCAAGCACCTTTGACACCAGAATGAATATTTTGTCACTTGTTTGACACATCGTGAATTGTCCATCTGTGCTGGTGAGCTGGTTTTATATATGGGCTTTGCTTTATGCACTTTGTTGTTAGAATATTTTTGCATGCAATATCAGAACTTTATTATATTCTGCTGCCCTGTGTATGTATTTCTGTGAATGGAAAGAGTAACAGACCAAATTATAAAAATTCAAATTAATTTATTGGTTTAAACTAAAAAAAAAAAAGATTCAGCATGTTTGGGGGCCAGAAATATATTCCCCTTTTATTAAAGATTCAGTTAAATATGAAGCTTGAGTGGACTCAAAATAGGACTTTCCTGAGTAAATCTATATAGAGAAGCACATGTTGGATTAGGACAGTGACTATCCAGCGTCTTCTGTGTAAACAATCAAAATTATATAGATTTTCTAGTTTTATTGCTGTCTTTGTCTCTGGTGGGGAGTTTCATCTGTAGTGCAGCATTTGTAAAGCTACAGTTAAGTAAAAATGGATACCAACCTTTTAGCCCCACTTCACACTATAACCCGCATGTGAATTTCACAGGCACCGCACCGTATTCCTGTGCAATTCAGTGCAGTACGATTTGAGCCGGAATGGGCTCAAATTGCACCGCATGGCACCAAAGAAGTGCAGGCACCTTTCTGAAGCCGCTCCACAATCTCATCTCATGGTAGTTTTGTAACATGCAGTATAGTGCGATGTGGTTGTGGTCTTGTTAACCTCATATTGATACCTGCAGCGGATCACAAGCAGTGTGATTGCAATGTGATGCAGGCAACGCATAGGGATTGCTGCTTTTCCAGTACCACATATGTGTGAACCTAGGAGGGTGCACAGCCATTCCTGCTCAGGGTTTCACTTTTCATTCTGACATCATTGGCTCACAAACAATGACCCGGTGCTTGTTTCAGGAAAGCAGAAGTCCTGTAGTTCTGCATAATTGTTCCTACTCCTACTGCGTTTACACTGTAAAACAAGATACATGTATAGACATCAGTACTCCAATGGAGGCTGAGCTGATATCTTAAGTGTACACTCCAGAAAATGTAGGTTAAGCCTTGTAAGGCATACAGGACATGCAGCCAACCTGTTCTCGGCTTCGGTTTTTCTAGAAAGCATAACTGTAGTGTACCTGGCCCATCTCACTCCCTTTTGGAGGTAATCTGGTGACCAGGGAACCCTCTTTAGCTTTTCTATTGGTAATGCTGGAGAGATATTCCCAGACACACACTGCAGGCTCCTTTCTGTCTTATATATAAAGCCTTATGTGTTGAAGTGTCAGGATTACTGCCAGTGGATTTGCTTGATCACAACCAACATATTGGATTCAAAATGCTTGAGCCTGATCAGTGATGTAGGAGGTTGTATGGCAGAGATTTAGGAAGAAGATTCAAATTCCAAAATGAGAGGAGTTCTGTTGGTTTTCTGGTTGTAGTGGATTATACAAAACCATTTCAGTCCCAGAAAAAACTGTGTTTAAACCACACCCTACTCTTAAAAACCTATATTTTTTTAACTATAGATAAAACTTAAAAAGAACATTTCAGTCATATACTGTACATGTTTGCAGGGTATGTGAGTACACTACCTACATACCCAATGCTATTGCTTGTCATCCAGGCAATGCACAAAGATACAAGATTAACCCACTGTGTAAAATTCTGTGGCTGCCAGCAGCCTAATGTTCTCAAAATACCTTACCCTGAACCTGTCATTCAAGCCACATTTTTCTGCCCCCCCCCCCCCCACCACTAGTGTTTCTTTGAACTGAATTAGAATAGGGTGGCCTTTGTCTGATTGCATCAGGCTTTCTAGAACTCTTTTAAGCTGAAAGTTATAGCTCTGAGACCTGTTCACTAGCTAGCAAAAAGCCCTTCAAATCAATCTGATTGGAACTTACACAAGGCACTCTCCAAGTTCCGACTTGATAGGACTGAGGCGCTGTGATTGGCCATATCGAGAACCAATGCATACCTTTCATGCTTGAACACTATGCACTGTTCTGCCAAAAGGATGGTGGGTTTAAAGGGGTTGAACATGTGGGGGGCTCTTAAGAGTAGTGATTTGAGTATAAAGGTGGTGTGGGGGGCATTTAAGTGAAAATACAGTGTTTTGCTCTGTATGAGCAAATTTCAAGTTCACTTAAAGCATAGCTCCAGTGTTTTATGAATGGCATTACAAATTCGAGTTAACTTGCTGCCTGGAGTTGCTGTTTGATAATGTGTTATGCTCTAACCTTGTGATTTAAAACCTAACTCCAATCTAGAAACCTATTTTTTTTTTTTTGTTTTTGGCTAAAGAGGAAGAACTAAAATGTCTGTCAGATTTATCTTTTTGTGTATTAGTTTCAGGATTTATATGCTTTACAATAACATCATGACTTTATTGGCTCCAAATTTAAAAGCAGCATGAGTGTCAGCACAAATAGAAATGTAGTAATTTTCCTTTCAAATTATTGCAACTAAAACCTAAGAGGGAGGAGATATATGCAACAGACTTCTTTCTAAGGAGGCATTTTGGATTTTCTGCATTCATATATTTACAGCATTAAACAAAAATACAAATGGTTCACACAGTATATAGTTACATAATTAGGTTGAAAAAAAAACATAAGTTGGTCTAGTTCATACAGTAGAAAAAAAGCAAATAAGTAGAACAGAAAACCTCCATATAAAGAACCTCTGGTGTTATTGCCTACACCTATTAATAAAAAGAAATCAAATGAGTTTGCCAGAACTAGTTCCTAAGAGCATCTATTGCATGTTTTAACAGCTCTCATTAAGAAGCCTTTCTTACATAGTTAATCTGGCTTAAGAAAGGCAAAAGTCCATCCAGTTTAACAAAAAAAAAAGTTATAATCCTATACCCACAACTGATCCTGGGGAAGGCAAAAAAACCCCCCAGCAAAGCATGATCCAATTTACTCCTGCAGGGGAAAAAAATTCCTTCCTGATGCACCAAGAGGCAATCGGATATTCCCTGGATCAACTTTACCTCCAGACCTAAAGAGTGCCCCCTTGTCCCTTGATGACCTCAGGGTGAATGATTCTACACAGAGTTCGCTATATGAACCACTGATGTTATTTATACATGTTGATCATATCCCCCCTAATCTCCTCTTCTCAAGAGAGAATACATTCAGTTCCTCTAATCTTTCCTCATAGCTGAGCTCCTTCATGCCTCTCTATCAGTTTGGTTGCCCTTCTCTGCACTTTCTCCAGTTCCCCAATGTTCTTTTTGTGACTTGATGCCCAAAACTGAACTGCATATTTCAGATGAGGTTTTACTAATGATTTGTACAGGGGTAAAATTATCTCCCTCACCCTCTTTTAATACAAGAGAGGATTTTGCTCGCTTTAGAAACCAGCTTGGCATTGCAGCCATTATTAAGCTTGTGATCTACCAGAACTCCCAGATCCTTTTCCACCATTGATTCCCCTAGTTGTACTCCCCCTAGTATGTATGATGCATGCATATTCTTAGCTCCAAAGTGCATAACCTTACATTTATCAACATTAAACCTCATTTGCCACATAGTTTCCCAATTAAACCGTGCATTGAGGTCGGCTTGTGAGTTGGAGACATCCTGTAAGCACGTTATTCCACTACAAAGCTTGGTGTCATCTGCAAAGACTTAAGCGGTATTTTTAGTCCCAGACCCTATATCGTTTATAAATATAATAAAAAGTAAGGGTCCCAACATTGAACCTTGGGGTACACCACTTACAACCCTAGACCATTCAGAGTATGAATCATTAACCACTGCTCTCTGAATACAATCTTTTAGCCAGTTGACCAGCCATTTACATACCGATTTATTTATTTTTTTTCCAAGCCTGTAGAGTTTTCCTTACACATTAGCCGTATGTAGAGGTTAGAAATGTATAGTACATTTCGGTATGTAAAAAGTTAGACCTCTTTTGCTCCAGACTTAGAGTGCCCCCCCCCCCCCCTGTCCTTTATAATGGCCTTAAAGTGAATAACTCTGCACCAAGTTGCACTATATGGACCACCTTTGTTTTTATACATAGTAATCATATCTCCCCTTAATCTCCTCTTCTCAAGAGAGAATAAATTCAGTTCCTCTAATCTTTCCTCATAGCTGAGCTCCTCCATGCCTTGAATTTGGTTGCCCTTTTCTGCACTTTCTCCAGTTCTCTGATATCCATTTTGTGAACTACTGCCAATTACTGAACTGCATATTTCAGATGAAAACTTAAATTGGTTAATTTTTTCTATTTATTTCTTATAATTTCTTCTTGATGTACAGTTCATCCAGAAAATATTCACAGCTCTTAACTTTTGCCACATTTTTGTTATGTTACAGCCTTATTCCAAAATGGATTCAATTAATTTTTTTCCTCAACATTCTACAAACAGAAGCCCATAATGACAATGTGAAAGAAGTTCGTTTTGAAACCTTTGCAATTTATTAAAAATAAAAAATGAAAACAAAAAACCACATGTACAAAGGTATGCCATGACACTCAAAACTGAGCTCTGGTGCACCCTGTTCCCACTGATCATCCTTGAGATGTTTCCACAACTTGATTTGAGTCCACCTGTGGGAAATTTAGTTGATTGGACATGATTAGGAAAGGCATAAACCTGTCTGACAATGCACGGTTAACTGTGGGACCTTATACAGAGCACAAACCAAGCCATGACGTCCAAGGAATTGTCTGTAGACCTCAGAGACAGGATTGTATCAAGGCACAGATCTGGGGAAGGGTACAGAAAATTTTCTGCAGCATTGAAAGTCCTAATGAGCACAGTGGCCTCCATCATCCATAAATAGAAGAAGCGTGGAACAACCAGGAATCTTCCTAGAGAGGGCCATCCAGCCAAATTGAGCGATCGAGGGAGAAGGGCCTTAGCCAGGGAGGTAACCAAGCACCCACTGGTCACTCTGAAAGAGCTCCAGCGTTTCTTTGTGGAGAGAGAGGAGAACCTTCCAGAAGAATTACCATCTCTGCAGCACTCCACTAATCAGGCCTGTATGATAGAGTGGCCAGACAGAAGCCACTCCTCAGTAAAAGGCAAATGGCTGCCCGCCTGGAGTTTGCCAAAAGGCACCTGAGGGACTCTCAGACCATGAGAAACAAAACTCTCTGGTCTGATGAATCAAAAATTGAACTCTTTGGCCTGAATGCCAAGTGTCATGTCTGGAGGAAACCAGGCACTGCTCACCACCTGGCCAATACCAACCCTACAGTGAAGTATGGTGGTGGAAGCATCATGCTGTGGGGATGTTTTGCAGTGGCAGGAACTGGTGGACCAGTCAGATTTGAAGGAAAGATGAATGCAGCAATGTACAGAGACATACTTGATGAAAACCTGTTCCAGAGCGCTCTAGACCTTAGACTGGGGTGATGGTTCATCTTTTAACAGGACAACGACCCTAAGCACACAGCCCACATAACAAGGGAGTGGCTGCGGGCCAACTCTGTGAATGTTCTGGAGTGGCCCAGCCAGAGCCTAGACTTGAACCCGATTAAACATCTCTGGAGAGATCTGAAAATGGCTCCCCATCCAACCTGATGGAGTTTGAGAGGTACTGCAAATAAGAATGGGAGAAATTGCCCAAAAATAGGTGTGCTAAGCTTGTAGCATCATACTCAAAACGACTTGAGGCTGTAATTGGTGCTAAAGGGGCTTCAACAAAGTATTGAGTAAAGGCTGTGAATACTTATGTACATGGGGTTTTTCATTTTTTATTTTTAATAAATTGCAAAGATTTCAAAACTAATTTCTTTCACATTGTCATTATGGGGTATTGTTTGTAGAATGTTGAGGAAAAAAATTAATTTAATCCATTTTGGAATAAGGCTGTAACATAACAAAATGTTGCAAAAGTGAAGCGCTATGAATACTTTCTGGATGCACTGTAATTGGTTTTATATCTTTCTCAGATTAAGCTGTTATATTTTTTTAGAGGCAAAACTATTCTGGTTGATAATGTATTTAATAAGGCTCAGGTGTCCTTTGTAATGCACAGAGAAGTTGCATTCATGTGATGTTTATGCAAAATAGGATGAGCTATTTTGGCTTGTAATGCTTGTGTTCACATATGTACAGTCAGGTCCATAAGATTGGGACATCGACATAATTCTAACATTTTTGGCTCTATACACCACCACAATGAATTTGAAATGAAACAAACAAGATGTGCTTTAACTGCAGACTGTCAGCTTTAATTTGAGGGTATTTACATCCAAATCAGGTAAACGGTGTAGGAATTACAACAGTTTGCATATGTGCCTCCCACTTGTTAAGGGACCAAAAGTAATGGGACAGAATAATAATCATAAATCAAACTTTCACTTTTTAATACTTGGTTGCAAATCCTTTGCAGTCAATTACAGCCTGAAGTCTGGAACGCATAGACATCACCAGACGCTGGGTTTCATCCCTGGTGATGCTCTGCCAGGCCTTTATTGCAACGGTCTTCAGTTCCTGCTTGTTCTTGGGGCATTTTCCCTTCAGTTTTGTCTTCAGCAAGTGCAATGCATGCTCAATCGGATTCAGGTCAGGTGATTGACTTAGCCATTGCATAACATTCCACTTCTTTCCCTTAAAATACTCTTTGGTTGCTTTTGCAGTATGCTTTGGGTCATTGTCCATCTGCACTGTGAAGCGGCGTCCAATGAGTTCTGAAGCATTTGGCTGAATATGAGCAGATAATATCGCCCGAAACACTTCAGAATTCATCCTGCTGCTTTTGTCAGCAGTCACATCATCAATAAATACAAGAGAACCAGTTCCATTGGCAGCCATACATGCCCACGCCATGACACTACCACCACCATGCTTCACTGATGAGGTGGTATGCTTAGGATCATGAGCAGTTCCTTCTCCATACTCTTCTCTTCCCATCACTCTGGTACAAGTTGATCTTGGTCTCATCTGTCCATAGGATGTTGTTCCAGAACTGTGAAGGTTTTTTTAGATGTTGTTTGGCAAACTCTAATCTGGCCTTCCTGTTTTTGAGGCTCACCAATGGTTTACATCTTGTGGTGAACCCTTTGTATTCCCTTTTGGTGAAGTCTTCTCTTGATTGTTGACTTTGACGCACATACACCTACCTCCTGGAGAGTGCTCTTGATCTGGCCAACTGTTGTGAAGGGTGTTTTCTTCACCAGGGAAAGAATTCTTCGGTCATCCACCACAGTTGTTTTCCGTGGTCTTCTGGGTCTTTTGGTGTTTCTGAGCTCACCGGTGCGTTCCTTCTTTTTAAGAATGTTCCAAACAGTTGTTTTGGCCACGCCTAATGGTTTTGCTATCTCTCTGATGGATTTGTTTTGTTTTTTCAGCCTAATGATGGCTTGCTTCACTGATAGTGACAGCTCTTTGGATCTCACCTTCAGAGTTGACAGCAAAAAATTCCAAATGCAAATAGTACACTTGAAATGAACTCTGGACCTTTTATCTGCTCGTTGTAATTGGTATAATGAGGGAATAACACACACCTGGCCATGGAACAGCTGAGAAGCCAATTGTCCCATTACTTTTGGTCCCTTAACAAGTGGGAGGCACATATGCAAACTGTTGTAATTCTTACACCGTTCACCAGATTTGGATGTAAATACCCTCAAATTAAAGCTGACAGTCTGCAGTTAAAGCACATCTTATTCGTTTCATTTCAAATCTATTGTGGTGTATAGAGCCAAAAATGTTAGAATTGTGTCGATGTCCCAATATTTATGGACCTGACTGTAAGTGTGTGCTGTGATGAAAATCCTGCTGGGCTGAAATGTTTTGTTTGCCATTTTTTGCTGCTTTTAAATTTAGAGCTAATGATGTGAAGATTTTTTTGTGAAGGCAGTGTTGATTATTTTCTCCCTGGGCTGTATACAATTCGCACACTGCTGCAAGCCTTACCAGTATCCAAATTCTGGCCGAGTTGTCTGTTTCTTGAAATAACTGGGCTTTAATTACAGTTAATCTAAAATGTATTAATCTTGTCTTTCAACAGCAGAGGAGCCAGAACGTAAAAGAAAGAAGGGTCCTGCACCAAAGATGTTGGGTAATGAAGTTTGCAGTGTATGTGGAGATAAGGCCTCTGGCTTTCACTATAATGTGCTGAGCTGCGAGGGCTGTAAAGGCTTTTTCAGACGCAGTGTAATTAAGAATGCCAAGTACACTTGCAAGAACAATGGCAAGTGTCAGATGGACATGTACATGCGCCGCAAGTGCCAGGAGTGCAGGCTCCGGAAGTGCAGAGAGGCCGGCATGCGGGAGCAGTGTAAGTCACCATGTTTTTTTGTTTTTTTTTCCTTTAATGTTTCCACTTTCATTTCAGTAGGGATAGCAAGGATTGCAGTAGAAGCACTCATCTTACTCAAAGACAATAAAAGATGATGACAAAGCTGCCAGTTCCCTCTTAATCTGTATTGTATTTGGGCCTATCATAATGTTTTGTGCTGGTTTATTTAACATAGCTAACTTACTGATACTTCATGCTTAGTAAAAATGTGATTTCTATATTGTATAGGGGAGACACCCCTGGCAAATCAGAGCAATCACAGACTGCTGCCGCTAGGAGGCTGGACATTAGGACGAGCAAAGGGCACCAATCCATCGAGCTGTAATAACTGCATGTGCAGCACAAGCCTAGTTTGGTTTAGTTTCCTAAAGAGGAAGGATGTTTATCTCCAGTTCTACTACATCAAGCCCTTTAGTTGAAGACTCCTGTACTAAATAGCTACATAGTTAGTCTGGCTGAAAAAAGACAGTCATTCCAGTTCAACCATAAAAAAAGTTATAATCCTACACCCACAGTTGGTCCAGAGGAAGGCAAAAAACCCAGCAAAGCATGATACAATTTGCTCCTGCAGGGGAAAAAAATTCCTTCCTGATCCCCCAAGAGGCAATCAGATATTCCCTGCATCAACTTTACCTATAAATGTTAGTATCCAGTTATATTCTGTGTATCCAAGAAAGAATCCAGGACTTTTTTAAAGCAATCCACTGAAATGGCCAGAACCAACTCTTGAGGGAGTCTATTCCACATTTTCACAGCTCTTACAGTGAAGAAATCTTTCCGTATTTGGAGATTAAATTTATTTTCCTCTAGACATAAATAGTTGCTGGTAGTGTCCAACTGGACCGTCAGATTCTGGATATTCACTCAAACAGCCTCCTGTTCACATTGTCTTCACAAACCACAAAAGTTTGTATCTTTTCATTCAACTACTGGGTTGAAAAAAAAAAAAAAATGATCCTACGAGTGTGTGGATGGGGGAATAACTCCCGCTGTGCTATTGTGTTCTGACAGCGGATAACTTTCTCCGCTATCAGAACACACTGTTGCTGGCAATAGCCGGTGGCACTGATCGTTTGGGAAAAACACGACAGGCTGGCTGTACACAAATCAAAATTCGTCCGGTCCCTTCTGAAGCAGCTGATTTCAATCCATGTATGGCCACCTTTATTCTCCAGCTTGTATGTTTTTATCTACGGTGTCACTAATCTCTCTGCCTTGAAAAACTCCCTTGCTCCATGGGATTGTAACTTGGTGCTTCAGAATCTTCGCTTTGAATTGCTATTGAAGATCCTTTTCTTGTCTTTGTTTGAGACAGTGGCCTTCCTTGTCATTATCACTTCAGGGTCTCTTTGTTGGCAGCCATGTCTACTATGCACCCTTCTTTTTCCTTAAGGAGTTCCTTGCATTTTGTTCGACTCTCTGTAGATGGATTCACCAGGTTATTTCCTCGGCTTATTCCCTGAATGGGAATGATCCTTAGTTCACTGTCATCACTCATTCTACTAAACTAATCAATACCTCCTGGGCCTCTATTTACCAGCCATCTATTTCCTAGGTGTGCAGTGCTAGATGGTCAGCTATCTACAATTTTTACCACTGTTTGACAAGTGGTTCTGGCAACATCATGGATGCTAACGGTGGACTTTAAGTGGTTGGTTGTAAACACTTACATATACCCAGTGAAGTGACTGGCCGGAGATTAATCAAATTTTCCTACATAAGTTGTACCTGTCTATCCACAGTCTTCTCATTCTACACTTGTTCAGAGTGCTGAATTTATAAAGCTAGTCTGAGAGTTCAGAAAAAAGGTAGGGGAGAGCTGAATTTACACTCTGCAGAGCTCAGTGAGGAGAGTTTTGAAAGCTGATTGGAGGGAAGAGACCCCCCCCCCCTCCACACAGGTCACAGAACAGACCTGAGGCTGTCACTCTGCTGTAGGTCCCTCCTTTGTTATCATTTTTCTCTTGGTGTCAGGGAAAACTTGTCAGAAGTGATTTATACTGATAGCAGAGGAATGAAGCGGTAGGCAGAAATTACACTTCGTGCTCTTAGTGCACATTATTGGCTGATCTGAGTCACAATATTACATCTGAGGCTTGCAAGGGAACATGTGTGTTTATTGCTCCTCTTTTTTAATATATATTTTTTGGGAATATGTTTTTTTTGGCATTCTGTGTCCCCTAATGAATGCTGGGAGAAGATAATTTTTTAGACTTGCTATAAAATTATTTTTTCCAGTGGTTCATTGGAGGACATCTCCTCTCCTGCATTGTTGTCTTGTTGCTAAAATTTACTGTATTCGCCAGAATATTTCCTATCAGTTCCATTGTTTTGCACATGCATATAGCCAGTGAATATGGCAATACCCTTTGTTCTTTCTATAGTGTCCAGCCTCTTGGAAGTGGCAGCTATACCCATACATAGAAGACTGAAATCCTGTGTCATTGACATAGTGAAGAAAAGTATTTTACAGCGAGTATAAAAAAAATACACTCTTTGAGGCTAGGTTCACACTGATGCGGTGCGGTATATCGCATGTGATTCGCACAGGAACCGCACCGCATTCCTGTGTAAATTACATGCGATTTGTGTGCGGTGCGATTGGACCCGCCCTAGAATCGGATCGCATGGGTATTCACACCTATGTGATCTGATTCTGCACATCGCACCACGTTTTGCAGACCGATTTTGGGGTGTTGTTAACATACACACCTGCATCGGTTTGCATGAACAGGGTGCCATTCTGATGCGGTGTGGAATTCACACAGAAAATGCTGCGAATAACGCACTGCACCAGTGTGAACCCAGCCTAAGCTAGGTTCACATATGTGCAGGTGGTGCTGCTGCGGATCCGTGCAGCCGCACCCACCCGTTCAGAAGAATGCGGACCCGCCATTAATGGCACACCGCCCTCACTGGAAAACGCAACCATACTGGGAACTGAGGTTCTAGTGTGGGCTGCGTTTTCAGCAGAAGTGCAGGGACTTCTTCCCTGCGTGTCGAATGAATGGGCTCTCGTGCCCACGCAAAACGCGGCCCACACGGCCGCATATATGTGAACCAGAGGTAAAGGTACTAGCACAGAGAGCCTTCCCACTTAATGAGTTACAGATGCGAAAAAAAGCATTCAGCTAGTGAAGTGAAATCTCATCCTGCACGCTTGTTCCAGGTCAGTGATTTGCTGGGTAGTGAATCCTCGATACATTGACGGTCCCAAAACCCAAATCTTTAAAATTAAGCAATAACAGCTCCCATATGTTTTGCCTTGCTGGTTCCTTTTTAACAGAACAATCCATTTATTGTTTGTGCAACACATTCTATCACTTCCTAATGCTCAGCAAAAATGCTGTCCGTGGCCAGACCGCGGTCTTATTTGTATTTTTAAGGGCATTTAATGTCCTACGCTCACCACCACTTTTATCCCTGGTGTATGGAGAAGATCTTTCCCTTTTTATGTTTTGTGGAAAAAATATCAGGCTTTGAACAGCCTTGGGCTAAATATTGTAGTTTGACCTTAAAATAATAAACTAAAACACAATGCCGCTTTTAGGCCAGCTTTGTCACTTTTTCCAGCAACGGTTTCCAAGCTCTGATTAGTCACTTGTTTCGTCAGTCATGTGATGTCTGTTGGCTGATAGTGACCCTGTTGCACTTCCTCCCAGGTGTTCTGTCTGAAGAGCAGATCCGTAGTAAAAAGATCAAGAAGCAGCAGCAGGAAGATGATGTTGTTCGCTCATCTGCAGCTCTGGCTCCCCCCAGCCCTTCCATGCTGACCCAGGATGTTGTCCATTTAACGCCTCAGCAAGAGGAGATGATCCAGCAACTAGTATCTGCCCAGCAACAGTGCAACAAAAGGTCCTTCAGTGATCAGCCCAAAGTAACGGTATGTAACTAACATGCTGGTTTTACAACAGTTGGAAGTCAGAATTAAAAAAATGACATGGCATTAGGGTATCAAAGTAATGCCAGAACTAACATTCTGGAAATTTTTTTTTTTTTTTTTTTTTTTTTTATTAAGACTTTAATGTGGTATTAAACCCAAAACAAACATTATGTTGCAGCTCACCAATTTTTAGATGTGATGGCTCCGTTAGTTCTCTTTTTTTGGCTTTTTTATTTTCACCTGGTGATCTGGCCAGTAAGTCTGTTGTTTTTCAACAGAACTAACTTTCCTGAAAATGTATCAGGTAAAAGTGTAGAAACAAAACATTTACCACTGACAAGGGTGCTTACAGTAATCAGCATTTATTCAGGAAAAAACCTTTATCCCAAAAGAAAGAAAACAGTTACTGTAACTGCAATGTGAGCTGGAGTTTGGCTTCAAATTGTTAACGTGCCTAAATCTGCTAGTCTAACACTCCCGTCCCTCTAGAGCAACGATGCTGCTGTCTGCTGTGTGCCGTTGCTCCTTCATCCAGAATGGAGGCACTCTAATACAGGAGGTGTGTTACTGGCCAGATCACAAGGAGAAAAGAAAGGGGGGAAAAGCCTAAAAAAGAAAATGAATGAAGCCATCACACTCTGATTGGTAAGCTGTAATAGATTACATTTTTGGGTTTAATACCGCTTTAGGGTTTCATTTACACTTGCTTTGCATTAACCCCTTAAAAGAGAAGTACAACCCAAACTCTTTTGGCTGTACTTCCCCTGTGGATCACAGGAGTGCAGTTCGTTCTGCACTCCTGTGACCCATTTTCAGCTGACAGCGGGCTGAGCAGGCTCTCTGCTCACAGCAGCAGTGAGAACTCAGTGGTCATGTGATTGCTGGCCTCTCACCCTTAGAGCTGGCGGGGGACAGATGCAGCATTGGACTGATGCTGCATCCACTTAGGTAAGTATAATCTGAAAAAAAAAACCCAGATAATTCTGTATTAAGAGCTTGTTTACACTTGTGGCTGGGGGTAGGGGGCTGTAAAATTGCGCAGTTGAGCTGCATTTTTCCTGCCTGCCCCTCAATCGCTTCCCCTTTGCTTGAGCAGCTGGGGGTATACTTATGCTGCTTTGCTCTGCACTAATGGCAGGAATTATACCCACTTTCACACTCGGCAGGCAATGTTACCCACTGTACGTGACTCATTCTAGTTAATGGGGGTCACGCTGCAACCGCGCACAATGTATGTGTTTGGCAGGCATTTAGGGGAATATAGCACCTTCTTATCACCTGTCATATGCTCTCTAAAGAGCAATATGAATGTGAAGCAAAGCAGCATGTGTACACCCAGCTACTGCTTTCCCAGGTGAAGGGGGAGCTCTTAGGGGGTAAAAAAAAGATAGTGAAGAGGCGATAAAAAATGATCTCATCCATATATTGCTGGCAGACCTTGTGTTGCTTTTTGAATGTACAGGAATGTCTGTTCTAAAGTTGCAGATAAGAAGTAGGTGGTGACAGTCCTGCAAGAAGGAGGTGGAGCTTTGCGGCATCACAGTGTTAACATCTGCATGCTGGTGACACTGGAAATTGGAATTTACAGCTTTTGGCGCACTTTGATATGGGAAGTGGAAATGCGATATCATCACTAAATTTGAGGATGAGAATCTTTTTTGAAAGGATGTTTGAATTAAAGAACAAAAATGTTATACTTTGCAGCTTACCAGACCAGATGTGGTGGCTGCATTTGTTTTTCATTTTTTAGTTTAAAAACATTTTCAGCATGTACAGAAAATACCTGTTGATATTTCCAAAAATGCAGGAGTGTTCATGTAACTTTCTGAGAATTGAACTTTAGTAAAAAAAAAACACATCTAAGCTGCAATATATCACATTTTGTTTTTGGATTTAGATATGCTGTAAAACTGATACTGTAAGAAATATAGAGGTTCCTTCTGAAAATGCTAGCTGCCTGTTTCAGATCAATGACTAGAAGTATTAAGAACCAAGATCAAACAGGTTCACTCTGCAAAAATTAAATAAATTAGTAAAAGGACACTACTCCAGCACCGTCCTCACTCGGGCTAGTTCTTCACTAATCTTTGGGCTACCAGTGCTGGCATCCTAACTGTGGGCAGCCAGCTATGCGGCTTTTGTGCAAGCTGCGGTGTGCTTTGTGAATAATCACGCAGTCTTCTGGGACCCGTGACATGTCCCAGAAGACTACGTGGAGGTAGGGGGAGCAGGTAACTGTCAAAACTAGTACCAACCCCCCCCCCCCCCCCAAAAAAAAAATACATGGTAAGGGAGGAGGGGAGGAAAATTTTGAGTGGAACTTCCCCTTTTGGGTCAAGTTCCACTTAAACTAATTGAATTGTTTGGATTGGCATACCAGCCAAGCAGCTATCATTTTTTTTCAAAAGTGAAGCACAGTAGTGGCAACCTAAATATTTTTCATTACATATTTAATACACCACTCTGTTGCAATAAAATCATTTTGATGTGCTGTAAATGTTCATTCTTAAAGAAGGAACTGGTAAATTATAAGGTCCTTTGTCTTTATCTCTGTAATGCTTTGCTTGCAGGGTGATGTGCCAGCCAGGAACTTAATATTGACTTAATATGTCAATATTAAATGTACCACATAGCAGTGACTGTGACATTGTTTTTACAGTGATTCAGAGCTTTAGGCCAGCCATACATGGATCAAAATTTATCCAGTTCAGCAGAGACCAACCTAATTTTAATCAATGTATGGGCAGGATTGTTGTACAGAAGTCAATTGGTAGCTCTGTCAGATTTTAACCACTTGATCAGCAGCTAAAGCCTGCAATGCTGATCAGTGTATTCTGACAGCAGGGAAGTCTCCCCGCTGTCAGAATACAATAGGATAATGAGGAGGATTCCCTCATCCACATCAAGTGTGTGGATAGGGGAAATGAGTCAATTTTTTTCATTCAACTTACTGGCTGAATTAAAAACAAACTAACCTCTAGCCTGCCTTAGGCTGTTGTCCTGGGACAAACCATGCCATTGTTGATGAACTAGGGTGGAGAAATGCAGAGCAGCTGGGAAAAGGTACGGTACTTTGCCCCACCCTTTGCTGATCATTGAATTATTCAATATCATAGTCCTGAGTGGCTTCACAAGTATTTCCTGTCCTATATATAAAATACGATTTACAATGATAACATCAAACTTATAATTTGAATGCAGCCATATGTACAGTGATTCATCTTCCTACGTGTGTGGTCTGGTGATGCTCACCTCTCCTCTCTGCTCCTCCACAAAATTCATACTTCACTCACAATCCCACCACTCCCATTTACCAATTTTTTACTAACACATTATGAAGGCCTTGCCTTAAAACAAAGCCCTCCAGTGGCTCACTGTCACTGCCGCAGAGGCTTTCATCTTCACCCGGTCCTCCTTTCGGGTTCCCAAGCTGTGACCACTTGATTGGCCGAGCGGCTAGACGTCACTCATCTTGGCTGCAGCACACAGGTCTGAAGGAACAGCACGGGTATGCCGTTCCTTTAGAGCGCATGCGCCAGTGACGTCACCGGCTGCTGCTCGCTAGAATATCACTTAAACGGTGCACGTTTAGGAGATATTAATTTTACCTACAGGTAAGCTTACCTGTAGGTAAAAATGAAACATAAGAGTTTACTACCACTTTAATACAAGAAAGTATTTCACTAGCTTTAGAAACAGCAGCTTGGAATTGCATGCTATTATTATGTCTATGATCTACCAGAACTCCCAGATCCTTTTTGATCAACTCCCCCATTACTGTACTCCTAGAATGTATGATCCGTGCATATTTTTAGCTCCCAAGTGCACAACTTTATATTTAGCAACATTAAGGCTTCATTCACATGGGTGCTGAGGCCCATATTCCCTAAATGTGCCTTGTGTTTATGTGGCTTGAGCTGTCAGGTGCTGCAAGCAGGCTGCCTATGCAAGTGTATGGGGATGCGGTACCTGTACAGACACAGCCGCTCATCCCAAATTGAAAGGTGTGCAGGAGAGTGGCCCAGCATAGTACAGTAGGGTTAACACAATTTTGTTATCAGATTTTATGAAACTTGATACGTTTTTTTTTTTTTTTGCAAATAATTTTTTGAATGGTATTACTTGGTTAACCAGCAGTTTCCAAAATGTAAGGCTTGCTGATAGAGGATTTATTAAATGTAACACAATGGTTTAGCAATTAAGGAATACCACATCTCCAAGAAAAATCCTATCATAATAGGGCCAAGCTTCATTATGATCGGATAGACATCTTGGACAGTCTGAGTTAGCCATGTGTCCCGTCCGATTTAGTAGTGTTGGTATTAAATGTTTGGTGTATAATGTTTATCTGTATAAGTTTGTTGTTAACTGCCAGGGAAAATATTGCTCACGAATATCTTCCATTGCACATCTGATAGAGTAGGATTTAGCTATTTTTTATTTTAGATACAGCATTTAAAAAAAAATAGGGATTCTGCGTTAAGAAGATCTCCTTTGCATTATTATTTGAATCTTTGTGTTTCCCCACTATGCTGTTAAATCTATAAAGAATAAATGTGTAAGCAGCTCCTTTTTCTAAAGGTTGTTGATAAAGGTATGTTCAAAGCTCACCTTATTTTTAATGACCCATAATCCTTTTCCTTCCAGCATTCATTGGCAGACAAAATAAGTCCTCTACCGATAAGTGTCATCTTATCGTAATATCCTCGCATGCCCTAATCACTTTTAGTTATGTGTCCTGAGGATTAACAGCTGCTGACAGTGTCATACAGAACCCACAGATCCTGGACTTTCACCCCAGCAGCAGTATTTTCACACAATACTATGCCGGACCCCAGATTCAGATAACTGTGGCATTGATGCTGCTTCATTGTGCCATACTGGACACCCAGTTCCAGGTATTGACACTACAGCGGCTGTTAGCGGGAGCAGTGCTTATAGCGGATCCACTGATAGTGGACAGTTCCTGAGAAACTATCCAGAGCTTTGAGTAGACAACTTACTGAAGCCTCTTATTGGTCCTTTTGGGTTACAGATCTGGAACATTTTCCCTTTTCAATCACCTTTTCATTCTAGCTTGGGGCTTTATTGTTCAGTGTCACTTTTTTTTACATGTTGCCACAGTTTTTTTTGCCATTGTCTTTGCTATATACTGGTGATGATCTGTGTACTATGAACCTTTTGCTTCAGTACAATATCCAGAGTATCATTTTAACTGATGCAATCTTGCAGAAAATGAGTGGGAGATGCTCCTGGCACATTGTACAGTGGCAATGCTGAGCATTGCCTTTCATGTGTGTTAAACCCCTCTGCATCTGCAACATCTCTGGTGAGAAGCTTGCAGTGGGAATGAATTAGTTACCTCTGTTCTTGCTGCCCTGGTGCTCTATTCTTTTGTCCAATGCTCCAAGAATGTAGGCAGGTCCTTGTTGTCTTTGTGTACAATGCAGGACCGGTTTATTCATGGAATTAGAATTATGGATCATCCTGCTTGATATTTGTTTAGTATGACTGTCTGTTACAAGGGTCCATCAGCATAATAGTCAAGGTGGCACAAAGGGTCTGGTCTCAGTGTGAGAGACGGAACGCACCTTCTACTGGGTAGAATGTCTGGTTCTGTGGTAGTTAGTTCACATGCCCAAAGTGGAAAACTGGCAGATGGACTTCCTGAGTAGAAAGCATTTAGACCATGGTAGTTGTCCCTCAGTCAGGAGGTGTTTTATCAGATCTGTCAGTGGTGGAACTGGATATGGATTTGAAAGCATTCCCATTCTAATTGCAGGGTTCCCAAGCTTATCAGAGCAAGAGACCAACTGGCAGGCACAGTGAATGCTCCTTTGGACACAGCAATCCGGTATATGTTTCTACCACCAGAATTTATTTTTCTTTTGCAAAAATTTAAATCAGATTAAATCCTCCTTAGTTCAGGACTGGCTATCTGGCTAGTCACCTGGTCACAGATACTCCATGGCTTCCTGTGTCTTCACCTAACCTGTTTGAAGGTCAAATTCTGCATTTTGTTTTTAGTCACAGACTTTAATGGTATGGCTGTTAAAGCCCAGGTACTGACCCTCGGATCTTTCCAGTTGCTTAGATCCTGGGTATTCTACAGAAGGACAAGATCAATGCCTGGCATGAAGCACCACTGAGTGACAGATATCTGATCTGGCAATCTTTTTTCAAGAGCCCTGGCTCACATAACTCCCGTGTGAGGACTCAGCTGGCTCAAAGGAACCTTAATTTGGTACTTTCAGGGCTAACTCCTTTAACCTCCCTGACTGTATTCCCGAGTGTAGCTCGGGGTAAAATTTCAGTACCACAAGCGGTAACCCCGAGCTACACTCGGGCTTACCATGCGGCGCTGCTCCAGGATCTGTTCTTCTCTTACCTTGTCCTGCCCCCCCTATGATGTCCCACCTGCAGTGTCCCCTGTATTGTCCTCCGGCGGATGCCGGCATCTGTCTTCTGGGTTCCGTCCCCTGCGACGTCAGGACATACGATGAACGGAACCGGCGGGAGATTTGAAAATGAAAAAAGTGACATTCACTAAATACACTTAAATAACATAGTAAAACATTACTGTATCAAAGCATTTCACATACATTTTGTCCTGAGTGCTGTGTCCTGTGCCCTGCTTACATTTTTACTGTTCTTTCTACCTGGAAACTGAGAAATGTCCATGGTGTCCAAAAAGTGTCCCTTTAGGTCAAAATCGGTTTTAGACCAGCTAGAGAACAGCGATAGTAAATTAGAACTACTTGCAGAATTGAGTGATAATGATTCGTGGGGAAATTCGTCATCAGACACTGAAAACGATTTTGCGACTTTGCTCAGTGATGCGCGAACTTGGCGCTATATTTCAAATTTCAGTGTTTTTGGTTTGATTATATTATTGAATTAAATTTATTATATTATTTTTTATTAAATTAAAATTTATGATTTCGTGTTTCAAATTTTAACATACCCGGGATGTTTACTAGACTGTTGTTCGGACAGATTTCAGTGAGTTATTCCTAAAAATTACAGACCTACAATAAAAAAAATACATATTTCCATGCAAAAAAACACATAAGAAATTCCCGGTATCCAGTTCAGCCATCTTTCAATGCATACCCCCAGCTCCGCCCCGCCCCAGACCCCCCCCCCCCCCACTATATCACAGGTTTTCTGTCACTGCCAACTCTACAAGAGAGATGAGTGCATCATGGGGCTTTCGGCACCAGATGCCTGTTGCTCAGGGTATACAAGGCACGTATTCACCAAATTCTACTGCGTGGATGTTGCTGCATCAGCTGGTGCAAGTTTTGAACACAGGGTTCTGTAAGCAGCAGTGTGGTCCAGTCATGCCATAATCTCAAGGGTTGCCTTGCCACTTTATTTTTTATGTTCTTCTTTTATGGGACAGCTCTTGGGCATCGGTAGTAGTAGGTGTAATTTTCTTTACTTAGTGTCCAATTTCTCAGAGGCAACACCTATACCCATCAATGGAAGTTTGACCTTGCCTTCCAATGATTTGCTGGAGAAAAGAATTTTACAGTGCGTTAAAAAAAAAAATCAAATTATATTTGCCCTGAAATCTCTCTTCTTAGGAGGGCAGTAATGCTTGCTGCATAGTGTTCTGGTGGTGTGTAGCCTAATCAATATGGTTATGTTAAACTAGTTTTGAGTGGAATACAATATCTACCAGAATTCCCTAAGTAGCAAAAGTCTAAAAATGTTGTAACATGGAAGCACAATGAAGAGAAGTGGATGCAAACTAGACTTTATGCATAACTTGTACATGGTGGTAAAGTAAAACTGTATACATTTACATTCACTAGACACAGTAAACCATGTAATGTGTTAGACATTAGTGTGCCTTTGAATAGCTCTAATCATGGCCGGACACACTAATTGTTACCAGTGCGCAATGTTTGTCACATGCAAACTGTGGTCATAAGACAATGTTCTATCAATTTCATATCCTCATTTCATTCAGTATAGCTGATCTTGCATTTCTCCTACTGATGATTTCTCTTTCCAGCCATGGCCTCTCGCCAATGACCCCAACAGCAGAGAAGCTCGCCAACAACGCTTTGCTCACTTTACTGAGTTAGCCATCATCTCTGTGCAGGAGATTGTGGATTTTGCCAAACAGGTTCCCGGGTTTTTGGAATTGTCTCGAGAGGATCAGATAGCACTTTTGAAAGCATCAACCATAGAGGTAAAAGTGTAAATAAATGTTCTGTAATAAACTGTACTAACCATGACTATATAGCAGTCCAAAAAAAAAAACTGAAAAAAGCTTCACATTGTGAATATAAAATATATTAAAATGTATGTGCAATACAATAGTGCAATGCAAATATATCAAACTCTTATGTCACCACAAATTGAAAAAATAAAGGAATCCAAATGTGATGCCAAAAACTGTGAATTCAGTGGTACTTCGAATATGAGGAAAATTACAGCTGTAGATGTCAAATGCCACCAAAACTTCTTAATGATGAACCACCAGAATCATATGACCCCCAATTAAGAGATGTCAACCAGCGCTTGTTCCAAGATATCTAGCTTTCCTCAAAATCACATGTCAAATGATGGTACTGCTGCGTTATATCAGATCACTGTGCATATACACCCAGTTGGACATAGTATCATGAAAAAAAGACAGGCTCTCCATAGTGTAATCCAGATTAAAACACCAATTTAATGTGGTGAATGCACTTACAATGAAAAGATGACAATCAGGCACTTCATATCATATGAACAACTCATATTCCAAAATCCAAGATGGCTGCAGCGGGATTACATATGCATAGTGGCGTGTGTTCCGTCTCTGCCCTATTAGTTTTGTCAATGATGACGTAATCAGGAGCCTGGGACACACGCTGCCACTCCTCCCTTTTATACAAAACAATCCAGAAAGGAAGACATCCTAATTAGTGCAAAGTACAGAGATTGATAGTTAACCCTGCATACAAATTGCAGTGCCAAACACATTCAGCACTGTCTCATGAATGGTGCTATAGCAACATAAAAGTATTGACAACTTCTGTAATGTGCCATCTTGTGGTCAAAAGTAAAATTGACTACAAAAAGCTAAAAATAAGTGCAAAGAATTAACATAAATAATCAGCATAATAATATTATTTGTATATTGTTATAAAAAAAGATTTAAAAACCAAAAAATTATTGCACAGATATTAAAATATATTTTTGGACAGATATTATTCTCTAACAATTCCTAGAAATGTATTATCCACATATTTCTATATATAAATATTAATGCCAATTGCAAGATCTATAACATTATTATATTAAAAACTATAGAAGCCCCTGAAATTTAACTGACAAAAAAAAACACTGAACCAAGAGGTCAAGAAATGTGGGACAAAACCAGAAACAACAATTAAAATTTGCATATAGAAATTAAAATTGTGAAGATCGCTAGTGATAAAAATCAAATATAATACAATATTCTAAGAAAAAAAATCTTGTAGCCAAAAAAAAGGGAAAAAAAAAGTTGAAAAAAATGAGGGTACAAATAATTTCAACTATTAATGAAACTGTTTATGTCACACTCTATGTTGAGACCTAATGGAGTATAACAACCTTTTAAGGTTGAATATCCATCTAGTCTCAAGATGTGAAATGTTTCTACTTGCATTTATACCTCTCCAATGAGGGTTATGTTTATCAATTGCCATAAACATTGTGCCAGCAGGATTATTATTATTATTATACAGTATTTATAAAGCGCCAACAGTTTGCTCAGCGCTGTACATTACAAAGGGGGACAGAACATGCGACAGTACAATAACAATACAATGTGATACACGAGGAGTTCGAGGGCCCTGCTCTTTTGAGTTTACAATCGGAGGGAGGGGATAGTGGTACAGGAGGAGATAGCTGTGGGGGATGGAGTGGTAGGAAGAGTGGAGGAGGTCGGCAAATTAGCAGGGGGTGGGGTAGGCTTCCCCGAAGAGGTGGGTTTTCAGGGTGCGCTTAAAAGGAGAGGAGAGTAGGTGATAGTCAGATGGGTTGGGGCAGGGAGTTCCAGAGGATGGGTGACACCCTGGAGAAATCCTGGAGGCGGGCATGGGAGGAGGAGACCAGGGAACTAGAGAGAAGGAGGATTTTTATTATGACATGGGTCATAATGTTTAGATACACTGTGTGCCCCGAAATCCACATTTTATGTTACCTATATGTTCCTCTAATCGAACATGTAATTCTCTTGCGGTCTGGCCCACATATTGAAGCCCACATGGGCATTGAAGCATGTAGACCACATTTCTTTGGCAAGAAATAAAAGACCTAATAGTATAGGATTGTAAAGTCTGAGTCTAACTAAACTGTAACACTTTACGCTCTCTGATTGTATTAATGCGACGCACATTGCATTTTCTGCAAAGGTGGAAGCCTTCCATATTTTGTTAGAAAGTAGGTCTTTTCGTGGGGGGTCTATTACATTGGGGGCAATCACGTTCCTTTGTGAGGTAGCAATTTTGCTGTTCCTTGGCAACCTCTACATTTTTCCTCCAAGCCCCTAGCGGCACTTTTTCTGATGTCCGTGATTAGATTATCTTGGTTTGTTGTCTGTCTAAATATAAAGCACCTTGTATTTTCTACCAGCACTTATTTGGGTCTTGTACTGATGGGTAAAGTGTCCTAATAGACCCCAGACCCTGCAAATTCACCTCAGTAGCAGCTTTCACACAGTGTCAGATTAAACTCCTGATTTCAGGTATTCACTGATATCTGCTTTTCTTTTCTTCCCTTCCATGACATACTGGACTTCCAGATCTGGATAGTCACTGCCGTGGTCGTTCTTCACTGTTTGTGTCATAGAGATCCCCTGATCCACATATTTACAGTATCAGTGCATGCTGAATTCTTTAAGATCAAGGACAGTCACTTAGAGTGCCCCAGGAATGGCGAGTAGGCTGTATACTGAGGCGTCTGCCTTAGAGCTTACTTAGGATCCTTCTATCAATCAGCTGCTTGCAGTGTCATACCAGATCCACAGATCCAGAATATTCACCCTAGCAGAAAAAAGTTCTCAGTATCTTCCTGAACCCCTAATTTCTGTATTTCCTTGACACACCAGTCACTGCAGCAGTCATCAATGGGATCAGTGTTTCTTTGCATGACCCTGCTGTCTGTATGGTTTTATACTGGACCTCTAGATTTGCCATTCACTACAGTGGTCCATAACCCTTTCACTGCCAGAACCATGTTTTGATTTTTTGCACATGTTAAAATACTAATTTTGGGTTAGTTAAAACCCCCAAACACGAAATATTGTAGGAAAGCAGAGACTTTGAAGGATAAAATGGTTGTAGTTCCATTTTTTATGTCACCTGATACTATCACTGTGGATTATCAAGTGCAAAATTTCAGTAAAAAAATCTACTATGGTTAATTTCAGTGCCTGGGATTCATGTTTTCATCTTTCCCTTAGCTTTGTTGTACTGTAGGACTTTTATAAAGTGAATAGCAATGGGATTGTTCTCCTGCCTATGTTGGCTTTGCTGGTTCTTGGTGTCTCTGAGTTGCTCCTTTCTGCTGAAAGATCCCTACAAAGGATGCAATCTTTTCTGGCTGGTTAGGTGGTATTAGCACCCCGTCATTGCTGGGACTTCAGACACTGGAAGTAACCACGCTCTCCATTATTGTATTGGAGAAATGGGTGATTCATGTGTCCCTTCTGCATTAAAAGCAGCAGGTGGATGGCTATCTGGCGAGATGCCTGTCCAACAATACCACAGCTATGGCATATATACCGTGCATTCATAAAGTATTCAGACCTCTTCACTTTTTTCAATTTTGTTATGTGGTAGCCTGATACTAAAGTTGTTTACATTAATTTTTTGTACATTAACCACTTGCCAACCACGCTATAGCTGAATGGCAGCTACAGTGTAGTTGTCCAGTTCTGGGAAGGCATCATATGATGTCCACCCAGAACGCGCCCTCCTGCGCACCCCCAGCGGCGCACACCCGGCGCTCTCCATGATCCCTGTGTCCTACAGGCACAGCTGATCACAATATAAATACAGTTGCCGGTTATCGGCAGCACTTTCCACACGCTATCACAGCGTAAGGAAAGTACTGCCGATAACTGGCAAATGACACAGGACATCTGCACCGATCATCAGGGCACTGATGATCAGTGCTCAGCAGTGCCGCCCAGCAGTATCAGTGTCCAGCAGTGCCGCCAGTCAGCACCACCCATCAGTGCCCATCATTGCTGTATATCAGTGCAGCATCACCAGTGCCTCTTCATCAATACCCACCAGTGCCGCCAGCGCCTCCAGTCAGCGGTGCCCATCATTACTGCATATCAATTCAGCATCATCAGTGCCTCCATCAATACCCACCAGTGCCTCCTCATCAATACCCACCAGTGCCTCCTCAACAGTGCTGCCTATCCATACCACCTCATCAGTGCCCATCAGTCCTGCCTATCAGTGCAGCCTCATCATTATAGTGCAAAAAATAAAACACCAAGTGGCAATTAAATACCACCAAAATAAAGCTCTGTGTGTGAAAAAAATTATAAAAATTTCATATGGGTACAGTGTTGCATGACCGTGCAATTGTCATTCACAGTGCGAGAGCACTGAAAGCTGAAAATTGGCCTGGGCACAAAGGGGGTAAAAGCCATAAGTAGGGACATGGTTAATCTACATTGTACCCCATAATGACAAAGTGAAAACAGAATTTTAGAAATGTCCATAAATTTATTAAAAAGGAAAAACTGAAATATCCCATTTAGTTAAGTATTCAGACCCTTTACTCAGTACTCTGATTCAACAATTACAGCCTCAAGTCTTTTTGGGTATGACATGACATGCTTTGCACACCTGGATTGGAGGATTTTCTTCCATTCTTCTTTGAAAATCCACTCAAGCTGTCAGGTTGGATGGGGGCCATCGGTGGACAGCCATTTTCAGGCCTCTTTGGAGATGTTCAGTAGAGTTCAAGTCAGGGCTCCAGCTGGGACACTCTAGGGCAGGGGTATTGACTTAAAAATCAAGGAGGTCCGGTCACTAAAATTTTCTTCTAGTACGAATAGGGTGTGCCCCCTTACATTAGGTGTCGCCATCAGAGTGCAACTTTACATCATGCATTCCCATCACATCAGGTGTGCCCATCAGAATGCTCCTTTACATCAGTTGTCCCCATCAGAGTGTCCCTTTACATCAGGTATCCCCATCACATTGCCACCTTACATCAGGTATTCCTGTTAGAGTGCCCCCTTACACTCAAAGTACCTCTTTCTATCATATATCCCCATCAGAGAGCCCCTTTCCACAGTTTGTGCCCCCTTAACATAAAATGGGCCCATCGGAGTGCCCCTTAACATGAAATGTGCTCATCAGAGTGTCCCTTAACATAAAATGTGTCCGTCAGAGTGCCCCTTAACATAAAATAAGGGGCATGCTGATGGGCACATTTTATGTTAACCACCTCCCGTCCGGCCATTGTATATAAACGGCCAGACGGTGGCAGTGCAGGGGCGGCTGGCTGTTTATAAACGGCCTTCCCGCCCCCTGCTTGTGTGCGCTCCCTAGGAGCACGCAGCACCGTGATCCAGTGCCTGCGGTGTCCTCCGGACACATTGGACCAACGATGGTCATACGGGACCTCTGTGCGAGGTCCCGATCATGTGATCACTGATTGGCCAATCAGTGATCATATGCAGAGTAGTAAGCAAGATGTCACTTCTGATGTCATTGCTTACTACGTATGAAATCTGTGAATGATCACAGAGGTCACATGGTACAAGGCTATTCACAACAGCCTTGTACCATGAGACAAGCTGTGACCAATCACAGCTCACACAGTAGTTCTCAATGGCTGCAAGAATGGAGCCAGAGAGAAGGAGAAATGATTGCTTTTACAGCCTTTATGGGTGTAAAAGCAATTAGTGTAAAAAAAAAAAAAAAAATCTTCATCACCCCAAGTAGTACAGTGTCACCATGCTCCACCGTAACAAAGTGCACCTCCACCTACGAATAAGGATGGCCGCTCAAAATGGACCTCCACAGCAAAGAGCTGATAAAGGCAATACAATGGATGACACTATAACACGGATCTCTTCACAACTCAAACTCCACATGCAGGAAGAAAGGAACAGCTCCCATAGGGTAATAACGTTTATTAAATTTAAAACCATGTTCAGAGTAACACTCACATTATGCAGGGTATCAACAGATCATTATCACGCATAAAGACTTCTGGTCTGTACGTGTGACCGGGAAAGACGTCCAATTTGCTCCTGCAGGGAAAAAAATTCCTTCCTGATCCCCTGAGAGGCAATCGGATATATCCTGGATCAACTTTACCTATAAATGTTAGTATCCAGTTATATTCTGTGTATCCAAGAAATAATCCAGGCCTTTTTTAAAGCAATCCACTGAGCTGGCCAGAACCAGTCTTGAAGGAGTCTATTCCACATTTTCACAGCTCTTAGTGTGAAGAAACCGTTCCGTGTTTGGAGATTACATTTCTTTTTCATTCAGACGCAAAGAGTGCCCCCTTGTCCTCTGTGATGACCTCAGGGTGAATAACGCTACACCGAGTTCACTATATGAACCACTGATGTATTTATACATGGAGATCACATCCCCCCTTAATCTCTAATCTTTCCTCATAGCTGAGCTCCTCCATGCTTCTTATCAGTTTGGTTGCCCTTCTCTGTACTTTCTCCAGTTCCCCAATGTTCTTTTTGTGAATTGTTGCCCAAAACTGAATTGCATATTTCAGATGAGGTCCTACTAATGCTTTGTACAGGGGGAATATGATATCTCTCTCGCTGAAGTCTATACCTCTTTTAATACAAGAGAGGATTTTGCTCGCTTTAGAAACCACTGCTTGGCATTGCATGCCATTATTAAGCTTGTGATCTACCAGAACTCCCAGATCCTTCTCCACCATTGATTCCCCCAGTTGTACTCCCCCTAGTATGTATGATGCATGCATATTCTTAGCCTCCAAGTGTATAACCTTACATGTATCAACATTAAACCTCATTTGCCACATAGTTGCCCAATTACACAGTGCATTGAGGTCAGCTTGTAAATTGAAGACATCCTGTAAGGATGTTATTCCACTGCACAGTTTGGTGTCATCTGCAAAGACTGAAATGGGATTTTTAATCTCAGACCCTATATCGTTCATAAATATATTAAAAAGTAAGGGTCCCAACACTGAACCTTGGGGTACACCACTGACAACCTTAGACCATTTAGAGATTTATGAATCATTAACCACTACTCTCTGAATATGATCTTTTAGCCAGTTTTCTAACCATTTACATATGGATTTTTCCAAGCCTGTAGACTTTACCTTACACATTAGCCATGTGTGGGGAATGGTGTCAAACACTTTTGCATTGCTCTATGTGTGAAATACTCTTTACCATGGTTGTTTTTGCCATTGAAGCTTCTCTTTCAACTCTTGATGATGACTGAATCAGAAGATATTCACACCACTCTGATAGCTCGAAACTGGGCAAAACACAGTTTTCTGACCTTGTTAGTCTGGGCACAGATGCCTGCAGCTCAATGATGCACCCTGCTTCTAAGTTGCTGGCTTTAATGGAAAGGTGTTTTTCGTTTTTTTACATTTTATCTGTGTATAGGGGCTATGAATCATCCACATCAACCATGGCTTTGACCAAAGTAAATAAATTTTATTTGGATTTATCCCCTCATTAAGTGAAAGAGAACTATCAAGGAAGGATATCTTTATATGGGTGGTTGAAACTCTTCAAATGCATCTAGCCACCTTTTTTTCCCATTTTGGATATAGTGGGGAAAGATTAGAAGCCATGTCAGCCTTTAGGCATGTGGTAATTGAGACTTAATGTGTATGTCTAGACAATTTTTTTTTTTAAATTTTGGATAGAGCAGGAAAAAGGTTCAAACCCTATGTTAGACTGAAATTCTGATAGTTTCCCCAGACAAGAATACTTTTTTTTATTCTTTATAGTAGAGGACATGCAAACGGGATCCCTGGGAAGTTTAAAGGCCATGGAGCTCATAATGGGCACGTTAAGTTCACTTTAAGTCACCAAGAGAGCCCAAACTTTGGCTATGAATATTCTTTAAAACTGTTCATAAAAGCTATGTAGTTTGACTAGTGGTCCTCAGAAACTAATAGTGTTTAACTCCATTGTAGATAATGCTGCTGGAAACAGCGAGGCGTTACAATCATGAGACTGAATGTATAACTTTTCTGAAGGACTTTACATACAGTAAGGATGACTTCCATCGAGCAGGTGAGACTGGCTACCTTTGGGCAACACAGTTTGTTTTGATCAGCAAACACACATATTACAGGAAAGCTTTCTGTTTTTTGAATCACTTATAGGTATCCCCCAAAATACACAATAAGGTTTGTGGACACCTGACTATTACACCTACCTATATGGACAAACGTATGTTGGTTCAGTAGCAAAATATTGGGTGGACCAAACAGAGATTTCCTGGTTGAATCAGTTATATACATAACAGAGTATCCCAGATTTTATGTGTATGTGCCAAAATTTCATCTGTGTATTCCAGGTCCCAAACTACTTAAAGTGTTACTAAACCCAGGACCCTGCATCCATTATATCTGGTCTCCCACAATACACAGAACATGGAAATGCAATTATTTTAGTAAATATAAACTGCTAAATACCTTTTCTCACCAGCAGTTAGAGCAATCTTGTGACTTCTGTGTCCAGCCCAGCACTAGCTAAAGCTTGTAGGAAGAGTTTTCTTTCTGGTCTAGGAGGATGGAAATCCCCTGACCTCTGTCTGGACAGTGCTGATTGGCCTTGTGCTGATCACATGCACACTCCCAAGAAAACAAATAAACCTTTCTAGCAATATACACCAAACTGAGCATGTGCATGCCTACTGTTCAGTCTGGAGATAAGTGGTGGTCGCTTGAAAAAGGGGAGGAACAGAGAAGGATCAAACAGCCTTTTTACACAGTGCAGAGGATTAACCCCTTAGGTTCCACAGTGAGTACAGGTGAAACTCGAAAAATTAGAATATCGTGCAAAAGTTCATTTATTTCAGTAATGCAACTTAAAAGGTGAAACTAATATATGAGATAGACTCATTACATACAAAGCAAGATAGTTCAAGCCGTGATTTGTCATAATTGTGATGATTATGGTTTACAGCTCATGAAAACCCCAAATCCACAATCTCAAAAAATTAGAATATTGTGAAAAAGTGCAATATTCTAAGCTCAAAGTGTCCCACACTAATCAGCTAATTAAGCCATAACACCTGCAAAGGGTTCCTGAGCCTTTAGATGGTCTCTCAGTCTGGTTCAGTAGGAATCACAATCATGGGAAAGACTGCTGACCTGACAGTTGTGTAGAAAACCATCATTGACACCCTCCATAAGGAGGGAAAGCCTCAAAAGGTAATTGCAAAAGAAGTTGGATGTTCACAAAGTGCTGTATCAAAGCACATTAATAGAAAGTTATGTGGAAGTAAAAAGTGTCAGGAAAAGGTCATTCAAAAGTGTTGGGGACTTTCACAAGGAGTGGACTGAGGCTGGAGTCAGTGCATCAAGAGCCACCACACACAGACGGATCCTGGACATGGGCTTCAAATGTTGTATTCCTCTTTTCAATCCGCTCCTGAACAACAAACAACGTCAGAAGCGTCTTACCTGGGCTAAAGAAAAACAGACCTGGTCTGTTGCTCAGTGGCCCAAAGTCCTCTTTTCAGATGAGAGCAACTTTTGCATCTCATTTGGAAACCAAGGACCCAGAGTATGGAGGAAGAATGGAGAGGCACACACTGCAAGATGCTTGAAGTCCAGTGTGAAGTTTCCACAGTCTGTGTTGATTTGGGGAGCCATGTCATCTGCTGGTGTTGGTCCTCTGTGCTTCATTAAGTCCAGGGTCAACGCAGCCGTCTACCAGGAGATTTAGGAGCACTTCATGCTTCCTTCCGAAGATGAGCTTTACGGGGATGCGGACTTCATTTTCCAGCAGGACTGGGCACCTGCCCACACTGCCAAAAGCACCAAAACCTGGTTCAATGACCATGGAATTACTGTGCTTGATTGGCCAGCAAACTCACCTGACCTGAACCCCATAGAGAATCTATGGGGCATTTGCCAAGAGAAAGATGAGAGACATGAGACCGAACAATGCAGAAGGGCTGTTTTTAACTGAAGATTAGGCCAGTAACACACCTCCTGTATTAGTGTTCCCCCACTCTGGATGAATGAACACAGAGGGCACCTTTGGACAGCAGCATTGTCAAACTGGGGGTAGGAGAGTGTTAGATGAACTAGTAGATTTAAATGCACTAACAAATTGAAGTCAAACTACAGCTAATACTGTACTTTATAAGTAGCAAACGGTTTTTTTCTTTTGGGACAAAGGTTTCTAATAAATAAATGGTCTCTGTAACTGATACATACTGCTGGAGAGCTTGTTCTGTTGAAAAACAACAGACTTGCTAGATCACAAAGTGAAAATAGATGCAATGGCTGTATTAATTTTTTAGACTTTCTTCTAAGAATTGGTAAGCTGCAATATAATGTT
Source organism: Staurois parvus (assembly GCF_062004578.1). Lineage (NCBI taxonomy): Eukaryota > Metazoa > Chordata > Amphibia > Anura > Ranidae > Staurois > Staurois parvus. Next base: position 897,433 of record NW_028317904.1, read on the forward strand.
TGCTTTTGGGTTTAATATCACTTTAAGACAAATTGTTTTGGACTATAGGTCTGATTTAGTGGGTGTAGTTAAGATGTCTTTTAGGCGGATATTTTAATAACCGTAATATTGTTTCTTCTATATTCAGGATTACAGGTGGAGTTTATAAACCCCATCTTTGAGTTCTCTCGTGGAATGAGGCAGATGCAGTTGGATGATGCAGAGTACGCTCTGCTTATAGCAATCAACATCTTTTCTGCTGACAGACCAAATGTGCAGAATCACCAGCTTGTAGAGAATCTCCAGCTACCATATGTGGAAGCTCTGCACTCCTACACTCGTATCAAGAGACCTCAGGTATATAACAACTGTTGACACAAAATTGCAAGTTTCTTTCAGAGGGCAAAAGCTGTATGCAATATTTGGGTGCCGATGAACATGAAAGTGTGTACTGAGCTGTTCAGCACAGCAGATCTTATCAAGCCTGGAAGAATGTGTTTAACCACTTCCCATCCACTGTCTGTTTGTAAATGTCCTCGAACGGGAAGGGTAATATCTCAGTCATTGCTGCAGCTGCTGAGGTATCATTTTGTTGGGTCAGCAATTCTGCACAAAGTGAAAGTTCATTGCATTGCCACTACATACTTCTCATTGCCCTGCACTGCTACAGAATAGGAATTCCATTACATAGTGCTCATTGCCCTGCCACTGCATACTGTTCCCTCACTACTCTACCATTGCCATTCTATACAGCTCATGGCCTGCCACTAGGTACTGTACAGGATCTGTAGTCTTTAGCCATATGTCGTATGCAGCTACAGTTAGTTGGAAATTGGCAAAAAGAGCTGCAGGGACATCCTCTATAGCCTATTTTTTTTTCTTTCTATTGTGCTTAGGTGATGGACCTCTTCTCTCTACTGAGGGAAGTCTACCTTTTCTATATGGAGGTTTTTGCTTTCAAAAGATTTTTTTTTTTTAGCAGGATTCTTGGCTGCAGCATAGCTACTGCATCTTCATTCTGCAGCTTCCAGATTTGTTGACTCCTCAACTGAGCCTTAGGAGATCTTACCCAGACCCTGCTTGGAAAAGATGCACAGCTGACCTGACAAAAGCATGGTCCAAGTTGCTCCAATGGGGGAAAAATTCCTTGCCACAGGAGGCAATTGGATATTACTTGGATCAACTACCCTTAGTATTATCCCTAAAGGCTCTTTAACACTATACTTCCATAAAAATGGATGTAGACTGACACACAGATTTTACTTGCAGAGACATTAGTATTGAGTGCAGATTTTTCATGAGCAGGAATCTGCAAGGTATATGAAACTCAGTGAAGAGTGCATGAAAACTGGTGTTGTGGTGTGAACAGGGCACATAAAGAAAAATTGATTGTGTTGTGTCCTTGCAGACCACATGCAGAAAAAGCGACATCGCTGCACCTTGGTGTGAACAAGTCCTAAATGTTAGTGTCCACTAATATTTTGTTTATTTAAGAATGTACCCAGCTTTTCTTTTTTTTTTAAACAATTGACTGAGCTGACCAGAACTAGTTCTTTTTAGTTACATAGTCTAACTGAAAAAAGACAAAAGTCCATCCAGTTCAACCATTTAGAAAAAGAAAAAAAAAAGTTATAATCCTACACCCCCAGTTGATCCAGAGGCAGGCCAAAAAAAACCCCAGCACAGCATGAATCAATTTTCTTATGCAGGGGGAAAAAAAAAATTCCTTCCTGATCCCCCGAGAGGCAATTGGATATTCCCTGGATCAACCTTACCTATAAATGTTATCTGCTTATACTCTGTGTATCCAGGAAAGAATCCAGGCCTTTTTTAAAGCAATCCGCTGAGCTGGCCAGAACCAACTCTGGAGGGAGTCTATTCCACATTTTTACAGCTCTCACTGTGAAGAAACCTTTCCATGTTTGGAGATTAAATTTCTTTTCCTCCAGATGTAAAGACTGCCCCCTTGTCTTCGGTGTAGAGTTATTCATCCTGAGGTAATCATAGAGTTCACTATATGAACCACTGATGAATTTATACGTGTTGCTCATATCCCTCAATCTCCTCTTCTCAAGAGAGAATAAATTCAGTTCCTCTAATCTTTCCTCATAGCTGAGCTCCTCCATGCCTCATATGAGCTTGGTTACCCTTCTCTGTACTTTCTCCAGTTCCCCAAAACTGAACTACATATTCCAGATGAGGTGTTACTAATGATTTGTACAGGGGTAAAATTATATATCTCTCTCTGGAGGCTATACGTCTTTAAATACAAGAGGATTTTGCTCGCTTTCGAAGCCGCAGCTTGGCATTGCATGCCATTTATTAAGCTTGTGATCTACCAGAACCCCCAGATCCTTCTCCACCATTGATTCCCCATTTGTACTCCCCCTAGTATGTATGATGCATGCATATTCTTAGCCCCCAAGTGTATAACCTTACATTTATCAACATTAAACCTCATTTGCCACATAGTTGCCCAATTAAACAGTGCATTGAGGTCAGCTTGTAAGTTGGAAACATCCTGTAAGGACATTATTCCACTGCACATCTGCAAAGACTGAAATGGTATTATTAAACCAAGACCCTATATCGTTTATAAATACATTAAAAAGTGAGGGTCCCAACACTGAACCTTGGGGTACACCACTGACAGCCCTAGACCATTCAGAGTATGAATCATTAACCATTACTCTCTGAATACGATCGTTTAGCCAGTTTTCTATCCATTTACATAGATTTTTCCAAGCCTGTAGACTTTACCTTACACATTAGCTGTGTGTGGGGAACTGTATCAAACGCTTTTGCAAAATCCAAGTATACCACGTCCACCGCCACCCCTCCTGTCCAAGGTTTTGCTCACCTCCTCATAAAAAGAAATCAGATTTCTTTGACAACTTCTGTCTTTCATGAACCCATGCTGTCTGTTGCTTAAAATATTTTTTTCCAGCAAGAACTCATCTATGTGGTCTTTTTTTAAACTCTCCAGTATCTTCCCAACTATAGAAGTTAAACTAACAGGTTTATAATTACTTGGTAAAGATTTTGACCCCGTTTTAAATATTGGCACCACTCCTTCCCCCCCCAGTTTATTCGATATCCTTTTTTTTTTTTTTCCTAACTACACTCTACTACTGCGCCAACTTGGCTCACATCTCATCGAGCATACCTCTCATGTATAAAAGACAAGAACCCCTAGGTCCCCGGCCAAATGGCAGGGATCATTATGTTTTTCTTCCCCTTATGCTGTGCTCCTACCAATGTGAACCTTTCATGTTTATGTTTTTATATGTTAAAATCCTTCAATAAAGAAAAATTGAATATAAATATTGGCACCACATTGGCTTTACACCAATCCAGTAAAACTATGCCAGTCATTAAAGAGTTCCTAAAAATTAGAAACAATGGCTTTGAAATGACAGCGCACAATTCTTTAAGGACCCATGGGTGTATGCACATCTGGTCCAGGTGCTTTATTCACCTTTATTCTGTCTAAATATTTTTGGATCATATCAATTGTGAGCCAATGTGGATCATCTGGGGCTCTGTCAAGTCAATACCATTCCCATTATGGACAAGAGCTCCCCCATGCTCCTTTGTGTACACAGAACTGAAGAAGGTATTTAATAAATTTTGCCTTCTCTTTGTCCCCAGTCACCCACTCTAGATTATTTTGTAAAGGGCCTATATGCTCAGACCTGACCTTTTTACTATTAATATATTTGAAGAAATTTTTCGGGTTGGTCCTGCTATCTTTTGCAATTTGTCATTTATTTTCAGTTTTTGCGGCCTTTATTTCCTTTTTGCATATTCAGTTATATTCTTTATTGTTTAAACAATAATACCGTTCCTTCATTTTTATATTTAATAAAAGCTCTTTTCTTATTAGCTATAGCTCTTTTAACTTTGGCCATAAGCCACATAGGTTTGATTTTTAGCCTTTTAAACTTGTTGGGGAATATATTTTTCAGGGTGTTCACATAGTCTTTTTGAAGAATTCCCATTTTTGTGTTGTGTTTATTGATGCCAATATTCCCCCCCCCAATCTAAGTCTTGGAGAGCAGCTCTCAGCCTTGGAAAATTGGCTCTCTTAAAATTGAGTGTTTTTATTTTTCCTGTATGTGCTTGCTGTTTACAGCTAACAATAAATGAAATCATGTTATGGCCACTGCTACCCCGATGTTCTTTTATATGGCCATTCGTAATAAGCTCTGCATGGTTTGAGATTACCAGGTCCAGCAGAGCATCATTCCTAGTTTATGAACTGTACCATAAAATTGTCCTGTAGTAGGTTTAAAAATGTTTGCCCTTTAACTGTTCCTGCAGTACCATTACTTCAGTCAATTTCCAGGTAGTTAAAATCCCCCATTATTATCACTGTCCCAGCCATTGCAGCCCTTTCGATCTGTGCAAGGAGCTGTCTCCACCTCCTCATTAACACTGGGAGACCTATAACAAACTCCAATAGTTATCTTTGTTTTACACACCCCCATGTGCAGTTCCACCCATAATGCTTCAGCCTCATCACACTCTCTATCAACTAGGTCCTCTTTCACACTCGCTCTGAGATCACTTCTCACATAGGGTAAATAGAGACCGACACCACCACCTCTCCTGTTTCTCTGAAAGACAACATAGCCAGGGGGTTTATTCCACATTTTCATAGCTCTAACTATGAAGAAGCTGTTCCATATATGAAGGTTAAATCTCTTTACCTCCAGACATAAAGAGTACCCCCTTGTCCTCTGTAATGACCTGAAAGTAAATAATTCTACAGCAATTTCACTTATAGTCACCATACATGTTGATCATATCTCCCTTAATCACCTCTTCACAAGAGAACAAACTCAATTCCTCTAATCTTTCCTCATAGCTGAGCTTCTCCATGCCTCGTATCAGTTTGGTTGTCCTTCTATGCACTTTGCCCAGTTCCCCAATACTCTTTTTGTGAGTTGGTGCCCAAAATTGAACTGCATATTCCAGATGAGGTGTTACTAATGAATCCTGCATGGGTGACTTACCTAGGCAAATGATGCATTGCAATGTGTTAGCTGCACGGTGCCATGGTTTGCTAGTGGAGGGGCCCTGTCACTGAATATCCCAAACGTTGGTACCTATAAATCCTGCCCACAGTGTGAAGACATCTGCTGTGGCAAGTCTCTCTTCACAAGGCCTTAGTGTCCTCTCTTCATACACTTGCCCCCAGTCTGACTCCCTGCCTTCACCTGGGTACTCCACTGGCATTATGGCCATAGCCTTCTCCTACCTAACTAAGAAGGTGTTTTCTGCCACAGCTTGTAAGGACGTTATTCCACTGCACAGCTTGGTGTCATCTGCAAAGACTGAAATGGTATGTTTAATCCCAGACGCTATATTGTTTATAACTGTATTAAACCGTAAGGGCCCCAACCCTGAACCTTGGGCTACACCGCTGACAACCCTAGACCATTCAGAGTATGAATCATTAACCATTACTCTCTGAATACAATCTTTTAGGGCAGAAATACAATCAGCCCACTTGATCAGTGCCCCTTTCGAGGCATTTTTGGCATTTTTTTTGTGAAAATCTGGCACGTTTATTTGCACATTACCATTTTTCATCCTGACCAGCGCTATCCATGTTTAGCAGCATGCGTTTAAGTGTTACCAGTTTGTTACCCTTAACCTTGGCATAGTTGTGCCCCCTCCTGGGTTCCATTCTCAGGTTATACAAATTGTGGGTCAACTGGGTAATCATCTGATAAAGGATCAGTCCTCCCTTTCCTTGTCAGGTAATGATCAGTGAATAGTGCAGACTCCTGCAGAGATTTGGATAGATCCTCAATCTCTGGTAGCCTTCACTGGTCTTCATTCATTGATTGGACTACCTGGACAGGACATTGAATACAAGCTTGTCCAGGATCTTTCTGTCCCTATTGGTCTAGGGAAGAGTCCTGGATACACTATTGATGCAGGGGACTTGGTCATTGCAGGAAACCTGTCTTTCAATTAGTATCCTGGAACTCAGGGCAATTCAGGTGTCCCTTCAATGGTGGACCCTTCAGTTAGGATGTCACAAAACAGGACTCTAGTCAGAAATTGGTACAGTCATGGCCTACATCAATTATCAAGGAGATGTCAGATGCCATGCGCTCAAAAGGAAGCAGATTTGAGCATCCCTTGGGCAGAACTGCATTTTCAAGCCCTGTCTGCCATCACAGGCTGGAAAATTGGCAGGTGGACTTTTTTTTTTCTTCCCAGGGCTCAGAGTCTCTTCCTCTGAACATGTTCCAAACCTCACTGGTAGTGGTGGGTGTTGGACATAGATTTTTTTTTTTTCTTAATCCAAACAACTTTTATTATCAAGACAATAAAGAAAATGGAACAGTACTTAGCGAATCCACAGTAACATTACTGCAGCAACAGGATTACACATCAAAATAGAACAATGTGGATCTGCAGATCCCGTAATGGAGAGAATAACAGAAATAGTAAACAAAACAGAGACTACAAGGATCCAAAGCCTTCTTGACAATACCTTGCTTTTTCCATTTTACGCCTTCCCGTTCAGATGTAAATCTAAATGGGGGAAAAGAACAAAGCTCAAAACATGTCTTCAAACAATAAAAAAAAAAAAAAAACATCCTCTAGTTCAACCGAGACATTTCAGAGAAAATAGAAAATGCACATGATCTCCTCCTAAGGGGAGGAATGGAGCCACACATCTGATATAAAATGTCACACCTGCAAAAGTTGGTCCACTATCAATTGAGGAGGGGCAAGGCCAGGGGTATCTAGCCAACCCTGCCATACCTGCTGGAACTTGCGATAAGCATTGCTATGTTGGTACGTGAGTTTTTCCCACGGGAGTAACAAATTAATATATCCATTGCTTTCTAGTCGGTGAAGCCGACGATAACCAATACCTTGCTATCAACCTCCTAGCCAGATTTAAAAGTCTAGATACCATAATATATACGTGGTTGGAGCAGTTCTTGTTCCCCAGGATCCCTTGCAATGTTTGCTGGGGGCACTGGACCAGTATACTGCGATAATAGAGAAATAAACTGGAGAACCTCACTACAATATCTATGTAACTTGGGCCAGAGCATATGAATGAAGTCGCCCTGTTGGACCCTACACCTCGCACAATCGGGTGAATCACACCTGGCCCACCGGTATAGTTGCACAGGGGTCCTATAGCTCAGTGGAGAATAAACAATTGAGACAATTTATGAGAGAAATCACCGGAACAGATTCCAGGGCAGCGTCCCAGACATCTCCAGCAAACTCTCCAACATCCTGAGACCACTGTACCCTACCCTGGAGACTAGCTTGATCCTGTACTGTGGACAACAGCTGGGAGTATACACAAGAAATCATGCCCTTCTTATGGGTTGCCTGAGTTACATCCTTAAGAAAATCTGAGTCTGTCAATGTGAGATTAGAGAGCAAAGACTGAGCCTGTACCGCATGGCATAGAAATGCTTATATGTAAATTCCATTGATATCTTCAGCTATTTGCAGTTGTGCAAAGGACTTTAGGATTACCCCCTGAGCTGAGATAACAACTTCAGGCTTCGATCCCTCCAATTGTAAAAACCCTCCAGTTTAGCCAGTTCTAATGTATTGCGGATTGGAACAAGGGAGTGCAGGAAAGAAAGCCGGTAATATGAAAGGATACTTTTACCATACTTAAGATGCGCCTTAAGAGGTCCGCGGTTGGAGCCATGGATGGAAGGACTTCTAGAGCCATCTCAAGATGAGAGAGCCAGAATGGAGAAATCAGGAAGGGAAATCAAACTTATAATGGGATCAGTATTATCAGGCGAATCCCTGCAAACCAGTTACTGCAATTGGGCTGCCAGAAAATAAAATCTAGGCTCATGAACCACCACCACCCCCCCTCCCCCCCTGCCATATTGCAACGTGGACAATTTTATCCTAGCCACCTGTTTTTTCCCAAATAAGGCTCCTAAACAGGGTCTCTATGTGATGAAACCATTCCTTAGGAATCCATATGGGAGAATTATAAAAGATATACGGACCTTGTGGGGCCCAAATCATTTTAATTAAATTGATTCTACCCACCACCAACAGAGGGAGTTTACACCAACTGTTACACTTGAATTTTTGCTGCTGGAGTAGAGGTAAAAGATTGAGAAATATATTGCTTAGGATCAGGAGTGACGATCACCCTCAAATATTTAAATGTAGACGCTATTTGGATGTGTTGTGCACAGGCTGGGTGGGTGAGATCTCCAGGCACCAACACCGATTTATGCCAATTAATTTTAAAGCCGGAAAATCTAGTAAAACGTTCAATAAGGGATATAACAGCATCTAAGGATGTGGAAGTATCGCCCCAAATATAACAGTGAGTCATCTGCATAAAAGGGATATCTTTTCCGAGTGAACACCCCTTGTAAAACCGACGATGTCCGGAGATTGTCGCACCAAAATCGGCAAAAGTTCTAACGCCAAAGCGAACAAAAGTGTCGAGAGAGGGCAGCCCTGCCTTGTCCCCCTCTGCAGCCTGAATGAATCTGACAAATCCCCGTTAACCCGGATTTGGGCACTAGGGGCCGCACCCAAGACACATCCAACTAATGAACTTGGAATCAAAGCTGAATCTAAACAATACTTCCCATAGATAAGGCATTCCACACTATCAAATGCCTTGGCCGCATCCAAAGATAAAATTGCCCTCCTTCCAGGATTATCCACTGGAATTTGCAAATTCAAAAAAAGTCTGCAAATATTATTAGCCCTCGCTCTAGTAGGAATAAACCCCGAATGATCTTATGTATGATATTACCAATAATCCGCATCAGTCTAGTAGCTAGAACCCAGGCCAACAATTTAGTGTCCGTATTCAGAAGGGAAATAGGTCGGTAGGAGTCAGGTTTTAATCAATTTTTTCCAGGCTTCAATAGTACTATAATAACAGCTTCATTCATGGAGGGGGAGCAAACCATGTCCATCCATGGTGGCATTCAGGGCATTGAGCAATGGCGGGAGGAGTTGTTCAACGTATAAATTTCAAATGGCAATCAGTCTGAACCCGGAGATTTATTACTGGGGGTGCCTGCCAAAGCTTCAGACAGCTCCTCAACAGTAATTGGCATCTCCAGTTCTCCCTGATCAGTCTCAGATGAAACCGGAAAAGAGCAGGTGTCTAGAAACTGCAAAAACTCAGAATGGGTGGCTACAGTTTTAGAATCATACAGATTATCGTAAAAGTGATGAAAAACTCTCAGGATTTCCGCATGACTTGTACAAATCACTCCAACATCCTCAATCTTGTCTATAGTGGACACTTCTTGCTGTGACTTTGCAACAAGAGCAAGAAGGTGCCACGTACTTTCCCCCTCCTCCAAATATTTTTGTTGCAAAATATATTGCTTCTGATCAGACACTTGAGTAAGCACTGATTCATAAAGGGTCTGGGCCTCTTTCCAGTTACAGGGGCTTGGATCATCTGACCCTCCCACTGTTGAACATCTAACCGTACCTTCTCCTCCCACTCCCTGGATCTACGCTTAACCGCTGAAATCTCCCGGATAATCAATCCTCTCAGGAAGGCCTTCAGCACATCCCAAACCATTCCTGGCGGGGACAGGCCTTCATTCTGCTGCAGAAAGTCTGCAAGTCCCCCGGAATCAACTTGGACTCCGAAAACAGTGTCAACCAAAATGGGTTCATCTTCCACAGTGGACGAGAGCGGGTATAACACACCTGTAGCTTGACCCAGAAAGGGACATGGCCAGACAGAGCCCTGGGTTCATATGCAGCATCAAACACATATGGCAGGATAATCGAGTTCCCAAGGCCCAAATGTATGTGTGAAAGCCCATCATGAGTAGCAGAGAAACATGAATAACATTTTGCTGTCGGATACTTCATCCGCCACACATCCTGGAGGCCCAATTCCACCAACAAATTAGAAAATGGGGTAGGCTGCGAGGATAGTTGTCTGCCCCTACTGCCCGAGGGCAATCTATCCAAACTAGGGGGTAAGCAATTGTTATCACCCAACGTCAATAGGGGAACATCAGGATGATTGGCCATAAATTGAGCTAGGCGCTTAATGACCTCTGAAGAGTAGGGCAGAGGGATATATACCGCAGTCACTATGCAGTGAAACCCATTCAAAGTAAACAGTACCTACCCTCCGCATCAATCCACTCCTGCACATGAACAAATTGAGTTAGAGATAGAGGATACACACACCTCTAGAAAACGTGGAGTGGAAGGAATGATATTGTATGGGAAATAAACGAGAGCGGAGGGTACCGACAGTGTCAGATTTCAAACATACTACAGACAGTTTTAAATGTTTAAGTACATGGAAGACAGCACCCAGTTTGGTTTTATCACCCAGGCCCCTTACATTCCAGGATAAAAATATCAATTCTTTATAGGAGACAGACATAATACATATGGAGAAAATATGAAGGATAAGTCAGTCGTGAACAAATATAGCACCCCACTAGGAGGGCTCAGTGAGGGGATAAGCAGTACATGGGTCAGGGTGACCAGGAGGACAGCCACAGGAAGCAGGGAAGACAGACCCAGCAACATGCACTTCACTAAACACATACATCCCAGGTGAACCATAAACAAAACAAGGGAAAATACAGAAATTATTACAAACATGTAGGCCAACAGAGGCATAAAAATATTAACTGAAGACATTGGCAGGGGGCCAAAAGATCCCCTCAGGATCGAGAACAGGTTGGGGTTTACACAATGTCTAGTGGACAAGCACACAGCAGGTAAATGTAAGGAAAGCATAAAAGGGGAGGAGCCCCAACTTAAGTGGGTAAAAATCAGATACAAAAGTGGGAGGAAATGTGAGAACAATACCAGCACTAAGGATCAACCAGATGTTCCGCTCCATCCAACCACTGCAAGGCTGCATTAGGATTATCAAATAAGTGAAAAGCTTAATCTGCAAGCACTTGAAGTTTAGCCAGATATAGCATGGCATATTGAAGGCTCAATGCCCGAAGAAGTCTCTTGACATCCAGGAATTTTGCGCGTTGTTTTTGAACTTCCATGGAAATAAGGATACTTGAACACTATCAACTGACCGGGTACCCTTGCTTCTGGCCCTGGAGAGAATAGTATCTCTGTTCCAATAATTAAGGAGTCTAAACAAAAAGGGCCAAGGAGGAGCGCCGACTGGAGGAGCATGTGCTGGGACTCTGTGTCCTTGTTCTACTGCAAACATGGGGGAGAATGTATCACTGCCAAAAGGTAGAGGTCAGCCAAGCTTCAATAAAGGTTACAGAATTTTTACCCTCACCACTCTCTGGGATACCCACTGTGCGCACATTGTTGCGGCATAACCGATTTTCCAAATCTTCCAATCTAGAGGCATTAGTAGAAGCGATCAGTTGCACATATCGCACGTCCCTATGTAATGGTTGGCAATCATCTTCCAGGATACTCACTCTCCCCTCCAAGGCCACAGTGTCATCCTGCAGTTTCTGCATATCTTGACGCACCAGGGTCAATTCCATCCTCATCCCCTTCACCTCCCCGGTAAGAACCGCTACAAATGAGGTGCATGTAGTGACTCTGGAGAGAATCTCTCTAAGGGTGGGCTCAGGATGATCTTCAATGGAAACAGCAGGCTGTGTCCCATGAGACTGAGATGGAGGGATACTCACTGTGGGACTGCAGGATGGCTTGGTCTGCCAGTGCAAGAGGGATGTGTGTACAGCCTGCACAGTCTAAGTCCGGATCAGTAGCGGAGTCCAAAAGTTGTTTCTGGGAAGTTTCCCTGGTGAGCAGTCTGGCAAAGAACTTTTGAGCAGCTGCCCTCCGTTTCTCCTTGTATGCACGGATCGGGGTACCACCATCTTGCCCAGCCGACTCGGGCAAGGCCCGAATTTCTTTCCCCCTTTTAGCCATCTCGGATCAGGATAATCAGGGCACCAAGTGACAGCAGGGGGGTCGGAGCACACCCTGAGGACCCAAGATATCATTTTAGCCAGAGAATGAGGTGCCAATCAGGTTAAATGACAGGATTCAGAGCGGAGCTCACCGAGCACACGTCCTACTGCTTGCAAAGCTGGCCACGCCCCCCATACATAGATTTAATGGCATCCAGATTCAACAACACACTGAACAGGTTCAGGAGGATGTGGTACTCGCACATACTTAGACTCCAGGCAGACTCTCCGAGGGCCCTCATGGATCATATGGCCCACAATTTATGGTACATCAAGTGTTGGTCCACCATCCTGCATCATCGTTGTTGTAACAAAATTAGGGCTTGTGACTCACCCTGTGGACTTAATCTCTCCATAGGGTGCCTCTATGTAAAGAATACAGAATGCAAAGTGCTTGTTTGCGTTGGAGTCTATACCAGTACCCTATATACCTACTGGAGATGACACACATGACTAGATACTTGGAATAGCTCTATTTTGGTTAGCTGTTCAGACCCAAGGATCCCACTTGTACTCATTTGTTGGGTGTATCTGATCATTAAGTACTGCATGCTAAGAAGACCATCTAGAACAGCCGTAGCCAGTCATATGTTGGTATGGATCCCTGTGTGGGATGTGGCAGATGGTTTGATTTATTCAGCGATGTTACATGTCCACTATCTTGAGGAACTGTAGTAATTGATCAGTGGACTCTTTCACTAGCTTTACTATAAGTGATATATTTTACAGCAGCAGTGGTACCAATTTATCAGATCAGTCTTGGCAAAGGTTTTTAATGTGCCTATATTTGTAACCACTTGCCCTCCAGAGGATTTACCCCCCTTCCTGACCAGGCCATTTTTTGTGCTGCGTCACTTTATCTGACAATGCGTGGTCATGCAACGCTACAACCAAATTAAATTTACGTCCTTTTTTCCCCATGAATAGGGCTTTCTTTTGATCACCTGTGCGTTTGTCAATTTTTTTTTTATAGCACAAAAAAAAAAAAAATTTTTTGAGGAAAGAAAAAAAAAAAACAATATTTTTGACTTTTACATGTCTAGAAATTTTTTTTAAAAAAATCAATTTAGTCATAAATTTAGGCCAAAATGTATTCTGCTACATGTCGTTGCTAAAAAAAAGAAACCCAAAAAACAACAAAAAAAAAAAAATACGTTTAAATTAATTGGTTTAAGTGAAAGTTATAGCATTTACAAATGGCGGTATATATGGAATTTTTTTTTTTTTTTTTACTATTAATGGCGGTGATCAGTAACTTATAGCGGAACTGCGGCAGGCATTCTGACACTGGGAGGAACTGACCTGGTGTCACGGACATCCAACCAATAAAATAAAAACGAATAAAAAAGCACTGACACTGTACTAATGGCACTGGGCAGGAAGAGGTTAACATGTGGGGCGATCAAAGGGTTAACTGTGTACTGTTTTACTGTAAGCTGTGTGTGCTTTCAACTGTAAGCATACTGCTTTGTATGGCTCTGCTATGAAGAGCCATACAAAACAGTGTGCAGGAGCTGACAGGGGAGAGAACTGTATTGTTTAAAGGCAAATAAGTCTATTACATTTTATATCAAATTTTACAAAACAAAGCAAAAGAAATAGTGATAAAATGTATAAGCAAGTAGGTATACATAAATCATGTACTTGGAGGTGATCCATGAGAGTAATTATAAATAGCTCTAATCCATGGATATGTGAAAACGGCATACGTTACGGAGACATAGAAAAAAAAAACCATTGAAATTCAAAAATACCCCTGAAAGACTCCATATATAAACCCAAACTAAGAAAGAAGATAATGAAATAAGGAAAGAAAAGAGAGAAGCTAGTGTTAGAGATAGTAAAAGGACAAGAAGAGAAAAGGTCGGGAGGCTGGGACGGCAAGATGCAAAAGCAAATGGTCCACCATCAGGACCCCATTGGTGCGACCCAACGTCTCGCAGCCAGGCATGAGCGGTGAGAGCGAACTGGTGTTCGCAGCATCATGAACCGGACAGACGAGGTTCAACTCTATTAGGACACAACAGGGGAACACAGTTTTCGGAGAGATGAGGAGGAGAAATGGAGCCAGACTGACCACAGTAACTTGTGTTCATCGTAGGTATCATTGGCAAATGCTAACATTTCTTCCATACGCATGATATCATTAAGCACAGAAACCCACATTGGAAGGGGCGGAGGGGTGGCCGTTTTCCAAAAGAGGGATATAAATTGGTGAACCGCAGAAAGAAAGAAACAAGCTCTTTTGTGCCACCAGCAAGCCCGGTAGTTTGGAGAGGAGAGCAATCTCTGGCGAAGAGGCCAAGGACTCACCATAGATCCTGTTATATACATCAAAAACTTAACACCAAAAAGGTTGCTTCAGGTCACAATCCCACCAGATGTGGACCTGTGAACCAACAGCTTTACTACAGCGCCAGCAGAGATTCGATGTAGAAGGAAATATTTTGTGTAGGGAGAGGGGATCCCTGTACCATCGAGAAAGGAGCTTAAAGTTCTCTTCTTGTGAATAACATGAAATAGACAATTTATGAGTAAAATGGAATGACATAGACCAGTCCTTTGCCGATATGTCTCTACCAAGGTCTCAAGCCCACACCCTAGTAACGTTGGGGGGGGAGTTCGGAGTGAAGGGCATCATGTAGTATTCTGTAGAGAGAATTCAAGATATTTTTCGGGGGCTCAGAACGGGAGCACAACCGCTCAAACTCAAAGAGTGAACAATGAGTATGAGAGGTAGAGTATAAGTGTTTACAAAATGAAGATAAATGTAAAGTGGTTAACCAGTCCCTGGAACCTCCCTGAAGAAGCGGAAGACTCGTCTGTGGGCAAATAAAGTCCTGAGCTACGGGCCATGAGGCGCGAATAAAGGGGCCGATAGCAGAGGACCCCAACCCTTGTGGAAGAGCGGGGTTATCGAACAAGGGTGATAGCGGTGAGGGATCAGAAGACAGAAGTGCAATGACACCTCGTTTATACCATAGTCGCATCACAGCCACCGTCAATGGGGACAGGCCGGAGAAACGTTGAGAGTCATGGTCATAACCCCATGGTACGGCTCGAAGGTCAACCTGAGATAGAACCTGTTCGATCATGCAAGAGCCTTTACGGAAGGGTCTGGGGAACCAATCAAGCATCCGGGCCAGTAGTACGGCTCTATAGTATAGCTCAAAGTCAGACAAACCCACCCCTCCTCAGAGTTTCGGATAAGTAAGTAGCCTATACTTTAACCTCGAAAGCCCTCGATGCCAAATCTAAATTGAAAGAGAACGCAGAGATAGGAAAAAAACTCCTAGGTACAGAGACCGGTATAGTCTGGACAATGTACAGTAACTTGGGTAAGGTATCCATCTTAAGGGTGTTGATGCGTCCAAACCAGTGCAAGGCAGAAGCACCCCACAAAGCCAGATCTTTACGCAGACGTGAGAGCAGGGGTAAAATGATTAAGGGAATATAGAGCATTAAGATTGCAGGAAATCAAGACCCCAAGATACAGAATGGCCTTTGGTAGCCATTGAAATGAGAAATTAGAGCGTAGGTTCACAACACATGGTCAAGTAATGAGATTTTCAAAGCCTCCATTTTAGAGATATTAAGTTTAAAGTTACTGAATAAACCAAATCTATGAAACTCATGGAATAGACTAGGGAGTGAAATAAGTGGCTCTTGTATGTAGACTAGAAGGTTGTCTGCATATAGAGATAATTTGTGATGTGAGGAGGGAGTGTGGATACCCATGATCGAGTCGTTAGCTTTTATGGCCCGCGTGAGATGTTCCATAACCAAAACAAAAAGAAGGGGAGATCGGGGGCAACCCTGTCTAGTCCCGTTCCATATGGGAAAGGGAGAAGAAACCATTCCATTCACCAGGATAGACGCTGTAGGGTCAGAATAGAGGGACATAAAGTTAGCGAGAAACCAAGAACCCAGACCTATCTGCTCTAAGGTAAGGCGCAGAAAATGCCAGTCAACACGATTGAACGCCTTCTCAGCATCAAATGAAAGAATGCAAGCCTTTAAACTGTGTTGCTTGACATAAGAGATAAGGTGGATTGTTTTGGTAGTATTATCCCTAGCTTCACGACCAGGGACAAAGCTAATCTGGTAGAAAGGGTGAAAGGTGGTTCGCTAGGAGTTTCGCAAAAAGCTTGACATCCAGGTTAAGAAGAGAGATTGGATGGTAGCTACCGCAAAGAGAGGGGTCCTTACCTGGCTTAGGGATGACCGAAATATTAGCGGACAAGAAAGCTGGAGATGGTGCGCTAGAGTCTTCGATAATATTAAAGGCTTGGGGTTAGAAGCTGGGCCAGTTGGGTAGCGAATGTTTTGTAAAATCTTGGAGGAAATCCGTCCAGGCCCAGACATTTACCAGTTTGAAGGGCCTTGATTGCCCCAAGAACTTCCGTAACCGAAGAGGGCTCCTCTAGATCCAGAACGTCCTGAGCATCTAGGACTGGTAATACTGTCTCCATAATATATTGGGACATAGTCGAGAGATGGTGAACTCTGCTACTCCTCTCTATTCCTGAGGACAAATTATAAAGTTGAGAATAATAGTGTTCAAATGCAGAAGAGATGCCTTTGTTGTTGAAGAGTTTGGCATTGTCCGGCGCTTTAATATGTTGGATTGGACGACGGTACGGTCGAGGGTGAAGTACATGCACCAGGTGCCGGCCACATTTGTTAGCTAAGGAGTAATGAGTGTTGCGTGCTTTGTCTCATGTGACAAGGGAGGAAGAATCTAAGAGTTGGAGTAAATCTCTACAGGTGTCTACCGTGAGCATCAGGTCCAACATGCGCTTGTGGGAGGATTCCAGATTTGCGATGATCGAAAACAGCCGACATCACCGCCGTCCGAGCCTTTTTTAAGCGAGCGCCATGTTTAATAAATATCCCTCTAGTAACACATTTAATGGTCTCCCATTGAGTAAGGGGGTCTGTAGTAACCAGTACGTGATCAAGAACAAAGTCTTGGATGGTCTTCGTGATCTCCACGACACTTAAGGAGTCCTTGAGAAGGGTATCATTCAAGTGCCACGAGAAGTGACGTGAAGACGTCGGTCGATCATGAACCATAAGATGGATTGGGGCGTGGTCTAACCATAAGAAATGATCAAGAGAGGATGAAGTTTGGTAATCAAGAAAGGACTGTGAGACAAAGAAGTAGTCTATACGACTGTAAGACGCATGGGCTGCTAAATAAAAACTATAGTCTCGCTCCGAAGGGTGTTGGACACGCCAAACGTCCACTAAGTGCAATTCATGTAAATGTTACTTCATCTGAGTCAAGACCAATGGGGAGAGAGAAGAGCTACCTGTGGAAGTGTCCAGGCCAGGTGAAAGAGCTATATTGAAGTCCCCTCCAACAATGAAACAGACCACCAAAAGCAGATAGCTCTGAAAGAACCACTACAAGAAATGGACCCTGATCCTGATTGGGCACGTAAATGTTTGCCACTGTAAAAACAAAATCTTGATATTTCAATTTAAGGAAAAGGTAACAACCAACTGGATCAATGAGGGAGTCCAGGACCTCCAGTCCGCAGGTATGATGAAAGGCCACAGACACCCCCCTTGACCTTGCCTGCGGGTTAGTGCTATGATACCACCATTGCGAAGGACCGGGACACTGTGAACGGAAATGGGTCTCCTGGAGGAGCAAAGTCTGCAATCTGTGTTTGTGAAAATGGTAGAGCACCTGTCTCTGCTTCTCAGGAGTGTTAAAGCCCCTGCAATTCACAGAGGAAAAAGTAAATCGGGGTCATGTTTGACTGAGGCAAAGCAAGATAGGGAGAATGTGTCACTGACAATATTTCACCGAGCTGCTCCCGACTCCCGAGAGAGAAAGAAAAAAAAAAAAAAGGAATAGGAGGGAAAAAGAAAAAGGAGAATAAAGAAGGCACTAGCAGAAAATAGATATAGAACCGAGAGAAGAGGGTCAGAAAAATAAGGAAAGTTGGAAGAAAGAACTAATAGACAAACTGTCTAAATAACATACAGTGTGTCAATACAAATACACTGAAGGCCTAGGTTGGGAACATTAGAGCCGCATGTACCCGGTCCCGACCCGGGCCTCCCGCAGGGAAAAAAAAAGCTATGAGGGAGGTCACTCATATGCAAGAATGATCCCCTCCTACAAAATGTGTTCAATAAACCCTCAAACAGGCATGGAAAATAAGCCATCTCCCCCGTCGAGTAAACATGACGGCAAATAAAGGGGAGACGCAGAATGGAAGGATCAGACGGGGAAGGCCCAAAGCCCTTGTGACTATGGTCGAAGGCGACCCCGCATGTCCCGGAAAGCGTTGGCAGTGGGACTAGGGAACCAACCTCAAGCCACAGTCCCAGGGCATAACAAAAGAAAAGCACAAATACAAAGACACATATCAAACGGGAATAACAAAACAGTGTGCATTCAATAAAACTAAGAGCAAAAAATCAACAAGATTTCCCAAGACCAAATACCATACAAAAAGGTCCAGGGAGTTACAAACTTTAAGAAGAAGGAGAATGGGAGAGATCTACCAATATACGCGGATAGAAGGTCAACCCTCCGGGATCTTCTGGGAGGAGGATCCGGAACGCTTCTTCCTCCAATCGGACCGTTGCCAGGATGAGGGAAATGGGAAGCTGGGAGTCGGGAGTTGGAAGGGACAGTTCGGGAGGGAGACCTGGGGCAGTTCAAACGTGCCGAGAAATGTGGCCAAGTCCCTGAGGGTGCGGAATTGTGCAGATTTGCCATTCTTTGAAGCAGAGTTGGAAAGGGAACCGCCACTGGTAGCGAATGTGCCTCTCCTGTAGCATCTGAGAGAGGACGCAGGGCCCTGCGCATGGTTAAAGTCTGGTGGGAGAGGTCAGGGAGGAGCATCACCAACACTTCATTAAATAAGATGGTATTCTGTGTGCTGGCTGCACGCATAACGGCATCTTTGACCTTGAAGTAGTTGACCCTGCATAAAATCTCACAAACAAAAGACAGATTAGGGTTCCTGGGACCCAGCGTGCGGTGTATGCAGTCCAGTTCAATATAGGTATCCTTAGGTTGCTGCAGTAGTTGATTGAATATGGCGGTAACCGCCATGACTAAGTCCTTAGATTCAATGGACTCTGGTATGCCCCGGATCCGTATATTATTATTATTATACATGATTTATATAGCGCCAACAGTTTGCTCAGCGCTTTACAATATAACGGGAGACAATACAGCAACAATACAGTTCAATACAAGAGGGATTTGGGGGCCCTGCTCCTTGGAGCTTACAATCTAGAAGGGAGGGGCTAGTGGTACAAAAGGTAGTAACTGTGGGGGATGGACTGGTTGGAAGAGTAGAAGATTCCATTATTAGCTGAGGGCAGGATAGGCTTCCCTGAAGAGATAGGTTTTCAGAGATCGCCTAAAAGTGAACAGAGTAGGCGATAGTCTGATAAATTGGGGTAGAGAGTTCCAGAGGATGGGGGAAGCTCTGGAGAAGTCCTGGAGACGAGCATGGGAGGCGGAGACAAGGGAGCTGGAGAGTGGGAGGTCTTGCGAGGAGCGGAGAGTATGGTTTTGGTGATATATAGAGACAAGATCGGTGATGTAATTGGGGGCAGATTTATTGTTCATGTTTTGAATTTTATCCGTTGGGCAACGGGAAGCCAGTGGAGGAATTGGCAGAGAGGGATGGCAGATACAGAACAGTTAGTAAGTTGGATGATTCTGGCAGCAGCATTCATGATAGACTGAAGAGGGGATAGCCTGCGATGAGGTAGGCCAATGAGGAGGGAGTTACAATAGTCAAGGCGAGATATAACAAGGGAGTGAATAAGTTGCTTAGTGGTTTCCGAGGTTAGGATCGGGCGTATCTTGGAGATGTTGCGGAGAAGTCTACAAGATTTGGACAGTGATTGGATTGGGGACTGAAAGGACAGATGGGAGTCTAGGATTACACCTAGCACCCTGGCATGAGGGGAGGGATTGATGATTGTGTTATTGATCTTGATGGAGAAGTCAGGGGAGGGGGCACGGGCTGGAGGGAATACGAAGAGCTCAGTTTTGGAAAGATTGAGTTTGAAGAAGTGGAGTGACATCCATGCCGATATGTCACTTATTAGGTTAGTGATGCGAGAGGAGACTGAAGGGGTGAGGTGAGGGGTAGAAAGATAGATTT